>NC_053393.1:154978356-155279361 GCF_905171765.1 Bufo bufo
ACCTCACCCCCTTGCAATTCAGCCAAGCAGTCTGAGCCCCAAGTCATGCAGCAGTCTCTTCTGCTTTTTGATGACTCTGTTAGCAGGGTTTCCCAGGGCCATCCCTGCCCCAGAAGTGGAAGAGATTGAGTGCACCGATGCCCAACCACTTATGTTTCAAGATAAGTACATGGGAGGACCATCGCAGCATATCTCGGATGATGATGATGAAATACAGGTGCCAACTGCTGGGGATTTTGAAAGTGTGCAGACTGACAAGGAGGGCAGGGGAGAAGACTGGGTGGAAGATGATGTGGAGGACGATGAGGTCCTCGACCCCACATGGAATCAAGGTCATGCGAGTGACCTACATAGTTCGGAGGAAGAGGCGGTGGTCGCACAGAGCCACCAGTACAGCAGAAGAGGGAGCAGGGTGCAAAAGCGGAGCGGCCGTCCCCTAGACAGTACGCCTGCTACTGCCCACCGCAGCAAGGGACCGAGCACACCAAAGCCAGCTCCAAGGAGTTCCCTGGCGTGGCACTTCTTCAGACAATGTGCTGACGGCAAGACACGAGTGGTTTGCATGCTGTGCAATCCGAGCCTGAAGCGAGGCATAAATGTTCTCAACCTGAGCACAACCTGCATGACGAGGCATTTAAGTGCAAAGCACGAGCTGCAGTGGAGTAGACACCTCAAAAACCAAGAAAGGTCTCTGGCTCCTCCTGCTTCCTCTTCTGCTGCAGTCTCGGCCTCTTCATCCACCTCTGGAGTGACAGTGCCACCTGCCACCCCGCAAACAGAGGATCTGCCAGCAACACCAACCACCACCTGGGTCACCAAGCATCTCCACAATGTCCCACGGAAGCTTTCAGCTCTCCATCTCCCAAACACTGGAGCGGAAGAGGAAGTACCCCCCTACCCACCCGCGATCCCTGGCCCTGAATGCCAGCATTTCTAAATTACTGGCCTTTGAAATGTTGTCATTCCGTCTGGTGGAGACGGAGAGTTTTAAAGGCCTTATGGGGTGGCTGTCCCACAGTACGTCGTGCCCAGCCGCCACTATGTTTCTAGGTGAGCCATCCCTTCCCTGCAAAACCAAGTGGGGGACAAAATCAGGTGTGCACTGCGCAACGCCATCTGTGGCAAGGTGCACCTCACTGCGGATACTTGGACCAGTAAGCACGGTCAGGGACGTTATATCTCCATAACAGCACACTGGGTAAATGCAGTGGCGGCTGGGCCTGAGGCGGATAGCAGTTTGGCGCATGTCCTTCCACCACCGAGGATTGCAGGGCACTTCAGTTTACCTCCTGTTGCTTCCTCCTCCTACTCCGCATCATCATCCTCTACCGGCTCCTCAGCGTAACACCTTCACCACTAACTTCAGCACAGCCAGGGGTTAACGACAGCAGGCAGTTTTGAAACTTATCTGTTTGGGGGACAAGGAGCAGGAGCTGTGGACTGGCCTTGAACAACAGACCGATGAGTGGTTGGTGCCAGTGAGCCTCAAGCCCGGCCTGGTAGTGTGCGATAATGGGCGAAATCTCGTAGCAGCTCTGGGACTAGCCGGTTTGACGCACATCCCTTGCCTGGCGCATGTGCTGAATTTGGTGGTGCAGAGATTCCTTAAAAATTACCCCGATATGTCAGAGCTGCTGCATAAAGTGTGGGCCGTCTGTGCACGCTTTCGGCGTTCTCACCCTGCTGCTGCTCGCCTGTCAGCGCTGCAGTGTAACTTCGGCCTTCCCGCTCACTGCCTTATATGCGACGTGCCCACAAGGTGGAACTCCACCTTGCACATGCTGGCCAGACTGTGCGAGCAGCAGCAGGCGATAGTGGAGTTTCAGCTGCAGCACACACGGGTGAGTTTCTCTGCGGAACTGCACCATTTCACCACCAATGACTGAGCCTCCATGCGAGACCTGTGTTCCTTGTATCGCTGTTTCGAGTACTCCACCAACATGGCCAGTGCCGATAACGCCGTTCTCAGCATTACTATCCCACTTCTATGCCTTCTTGAAAAAACACTTCTGGCGATGATGGAAGAGGATGTGGCACAGGAGCAGGAGGAGGAGGAAGAGGGATCATTTTGTAGGGTTTCCGGCCAGTCATTCACAAGTGGCTCCGAGGGTGGGCTCCACAGAGGACAGCTTTTCGTTGCCTTTGGGCAGCCTGGCACACATGAGCGATTACATGCTGCAGTGTCTCCGCAACGACCGCCGAGTTGCCCACATTCTAACTTGTGCTGATTACTGGGTGGCCACGCTGCTGGATCCCTGTTACAAGGAGCGTTATCATAAGATGAGTAGAAGCGCACGCTGGTATACGCGCTGCTGGTGGCATTCCCACCTGACAGCGGGGGCACAGTGGAAGCACAAGGCAAAGGCAGAGGAAGTGGTCACCAACACAGCTGGGGCACCACCAGCACCTCAGAAGGCATTAGCGTGGCCGAAATGTGGAAAAGCTTTGTCAGCACGCCACAACAACCAGCACCACCAGCTGATATGGAACGTCTTAGCATTAGGCAGCATTTCACCAACATGGTGGAGCAGTATGTGTGCACACGCCTACACGTACTGAATGATGGGTCTGCCCCCGTCTCCAAATTGGGCACATGGCCTGAGCTTGCCCTTTATGCCTTGGAGGTGCTGGCCTGCCCTGCAGCCAGTGTATTGTCTGAACGTGTGTTTAGCACGACTGGAGGGGGTTATCACAGGTTATTTTTCCCAATGTTTTGGGGTGTACAAGAATTTAAAAAAATAAAAATAAATTTAAAACAAAAAAGCAGAGTAGGCTACCTCCTCCACTGCCGCTTCCACCTACACCGCCACATCCACCGCCTCCTCAACCTCGTACTCCATATGGACCTCATCCTCCTAGATCAAGATTATTAGTTTGAATTTTTATGTATTTTATGTTATTTGAATTCATTTCCCTATCCACATTTGTTTGCAGAGCACTTGCCATGCTCTTAACCACATTTTTCTGGCATTTGCAGCCCTCTAGCCCTTTCCGTGACATTTTTAGAGCCATTTTAGTGCTCAAAAGTTCGGGTCCCCATTGACTTCAATAGGGTTCGGGGTCAAGTTCGGGTCCCGAACTCGAACTTTTTTGTGAAGTTCGGAGGAACCCGTCGAACCCGAACATCCAGGTGTCTGCTCAACTCTAGTACTGACATCTGTGGTGGTAGTCATGGAAATGACTTGCATATCAATTACATTAACAGGAAATATGTACTTGTGTATTAAAATGCAAGCACAATTCTATTAGAACTTCATTGTGGCAGATAAAATAAGATATCAGCAATTTTGGACACCTGAATAATATCTCCTTATAGCATTCCATCTATTGATCCCATGAGGCCTCAGAAAACTTTAATGGCAGATGGTACTAAACTTATAATGTCATCAATCTACTAGAAAGCTGTTCCTTTGTTATCCAATTGATATGAAGGATCCTAGATACTGTGAAGGGGAACAGAGCGGTTTGAATTAAGCATTCACTATGAATAAGGGATGAGAATAGCTGTCTTCGTGCACAAGTCAGGAGTTTCAGAATGTACTACTTCCTGAGTTGAATCATTTTTTGCCAACATTTATGCCTTTTTCCAGGTATAAATTTTAGAAAATCAGCTGGAGCCGATGTTCCAGCTCAGGCCCTCACCATGTCCCCGGTGATGATTGCGTAAAAATATATAAAAAATCACTGAAAAAGATACAAAAATCCTGCACGATATGGTAACTAAATATGCGGATGTACATGGCAACACTTATATGGAAAATCACGGAAAATAATGCAATAACACAATAGATGCGAACATTATATATGGACTAAGTCCTCACTCTGAAATGATAAAATCTGAGACACTCAGCCAATATATTTTTCTCAAAAAACATCTGTGCCCACCTACCTGCGCCAAGGTGGTCTCAGTCAGGCAGGTCCTAGTGAGCAGCACACTATATGTATGTGCAGGGTCTGCTCTCCTGAATGTAGATGCCCAATGGCATAGGTAGGTTTAGCATAGGACCTGCCTGGCTGAGACCACCTTGGCTCGGGTAGGCAAGCACAGATGTTTTTTGATCAAAATATATTGGCTGGGAGTCTTAGATTTGATCATATCAGAGTAAGGGCTTAGTCCATAAATAATGTTTGCATCTATTGTGTCTATAGTGCATTATTTTTCGTGATTATTTTGGCGTAAAAACACCTGCGTCACAATATATTACTGGAGAGGCATTTAAAAAGTCGCAAAAAGGGGTCTGTCTTCTTTTTTATGCCAAAAACAGTAGTGAGGTTAGTAAATGAACCCCTCTGGCTTGGCCATTCCAAAAAATGAATCTTCTTCGTTAACCCTTCTTTAATTGATTTACTTTGGTCCATCTCTTCAGTTTAGGGTCAAGGACTGCTGCCCTACTTTCCCAGTAAAATTACAGAATTTACTCTTCCCTCAATGATTGCATGGTGTCCAAGCCCTAAAACAGCAAAGCAGCACCAAACCATGATGTTCCCTCCACTATATCGGAGGAGAAGAGCCCACTATGAGGAGAAGTCGACAAGATGTAGTCTATATGATTTCCTTAAAAATTTACATTTGGAATAACGTTTCAGAAGTGCTGGTATGCAGTGTTCTTTTACTTGCAAACAGAGAGCCATGGGAGGACACTGGAGCAAAAGAATAGCTACTGTAAAAACAAAAAAAAACATTGTGATCCATGTTAGGTGTCACCGAGTCCACTTGGATGTTCCACGGTGCATTTGTGAAAATATACAGTGGACAAATGCAAAAAAAGTTTACTTTTAGAACAAATGCACAGAAAAATGTTTGGACACCAACACCAACATTTTATCATAATTGTGAAGCATGGTGGAGTGAGCATCATAGGGAAGCTTGGTTTCCTCACGGCCTGGACACCTTAAAGTGGTTGTCTCATATCAACACTACTAAGGCAAGACGAGACTAAACCCCAACCACCAGGTGGCTGGGAAACAGTGGAGTGGACCAGGGCCACTGTTTCAGCAGCTCCCATTGCAATGCATGGAAGCTACAGAAACAGCATAGCACAACAAGCTCTAATGTTTCCGACTGCCAGGGGCATACTATACCTCCAATAGAGGCAGAGTATGGAGCTGCTATGGGGCCTGTGGGAGGGGGGCCCAGAGTGGATGGAAAGTCCTGCCACCTACAATGTCTGCTGTAGCGCCACCAGCTCTACTTCCTATCTGGGGCTTGGAAGGGCCCTGTTTCCCCTGTGCTCAGGGCTCCCCTCCCGCTTAAATACTCTGTGTGCATGTGTCTGCCCCTTGGCTCCTGCAGTAATAGACAGTCCCTCCCCAGGCACTGTAGCCAAGGGAGTGCTCTCTCTCCTCTGCCTGCTATGTTCTGAAATCAGTATTTAGTAGTGCTAATAGCCTACTGCTGATTGGCTAGCCTTGTGCAGCAGACAGTCTTCTGTGTAACACAGCGCTGCCTGGCTCAGTCAAGCTACCTTAACCGGACTCCAGCCCCAGCCAAAGACTAAGGTTTCTTACAGCCACAGACTGCACTGACTCCAAGCATAAAAAAAGTTCATGGGGGGAGGGTTAGTCGGGTGGGGGGAGGATGGGGTTCTACCTGGGGAAGCAGCAAGAAGAGTTCATGGGGCAGGGGCACACTTTGCTGCATTTAAGGCTTATCATATAGAGGACAGAGTGCTCCAGGCATCCTTCTCCCCCCCATGAACACTGCTTGCTGTTAATGCTTATAAAGAAGACAGTGTGCCCTAGGCAGTTAGGCAGTCCCCTCTCTCCATGAACCCTGTTGGGGTGGGGCTTCCTTGGTCACAATAAGCATCAGCAGCAATTAGAGTCATGGGGCATTGCTAGTTTAAAACATTCCTCAGGATGGCATACAATTAAATCTAATGCCAAACAAGAGCTGATGGACCTGTGATGACATCACAGTCCATGTGATCAGTTCTGAATGCAGTAGCTGAAAAGTACCTACGATGATGTCACCATCATGTGACCAGTGCAGGATAGAACGGTTTAGCAGTGAAGAGAAGTCCTGGGAAGAAGCTGTGCTGGGAGTTGTAGTTATTTAACTGGGACTGTATGTTAGAGCTGAAGGGAGGGATGTTATTTACATGGGACAGTGGGGTGGAGTGATGTTATTTTCATGGGACTATATGTTGAAGGCGGCTGTAGAAGGGAGTGATGTTATTTATATTGGACTAAATGTTGAGGGGTAATGTTATTTACATGGGACTGCATGTTGGAGGTGGCTGGGGAGGGGGTGATGTTATTTATATCGGACTGTATGTTGAAGGTGTCTGGGGGAGGGAGTGATGTTATTTATGTGGGACTGAATATTGAGGGGGCAATGTTATTTACATAGGACTGTATGTTGAAGGCGGCTGTAGATAGAGAGGGATGTTATTTACATGGGACTGTATATTGGAGGGGACTGGAGAGATGGTGTGATGGTATTTACATGGGACTCTATGGCGGAAGGAGGGAAATAATATTATTTACATGGGACTGAGGAATTACAATTTCTGAGGACACGAAATGGAGGAATATAACTACAGGGGGCATTGCAGGGGGCATTATAAATACTGGGGGCACTTCTGGGTGAGCATTATAACAGTAGGGGGCAATATAAATACTAGTGGCACTTCAGGGCGAGCATTATAAGGGAGCATTATAAATACTGGGTGCATTTTAAATCCAGGATGCACTATAGGCGTTCTTATTACTACTGGGGGCTCTATAGGAGGGATTTATAGATCCCCCTTATTTCTAGTAAGAGTATTTGGGGGGGGGGGCTTATTACTACTGAGGGGTCTGTAGAGAGCATTATTACCACTTAGGGAAAAATAGGGGGGCCTTATTTCTACTGGGGGCTATGTGAGGGCATGATTAATACTGGAGGGCTTGTCTACTAATGGAAGAGCCCTTAGTCGACTTAGAGAATTGGGCCATATGTGTAACACCCCAGAGTGGTGTTATCACTTCTGCACCTTGCTACTGTCTTTATTGGTCTAAACTCATGTCATCTTATGCATTTATTCCAGGTTGTCCTCCACACTGTGCATTTCTAATGTTATGTAACTGTTCATGTACTGTGCCTGGTTCACCAGCAGGTGGCAGCAAATATGGCAGAGCTGTACTTAGATAGAATGGAACTTACCATTCCATTCTAACCCCCCCCCCCCCCTCTGTAAGGAAATGGGCTAGTCCTACTTCATGCAGGAAGGGTGGGGACCAGTTAGAGTGGGTCTAGTTTACCCCCTGCTAAGGGAAGGGTTTGCAGGGGCATGTCTCTGCTGGACGTGCCCACGGCCCCACGCCAGCCAGAGCACCTTAAAGGGAACCTGTCATGTGGATATTTGATTATAATCTAACTAATTATATACAATCATTAACTACTAAAAAGTACCTTAGATCTATTCACTTACTGGTGTGACAGATGGTTACCTCATAATATACACACAAAGATGCCACATGCTGCATGCTAATGAGCTGATTTGAGTCCAGCGTGATGTCAGTGAGTCCAGCGTTTTTTAAATTCAGAGCTATAGCCACTCCTGCTGCTGATTCATATGGAAAATAACTGTCAATCAGCAGCAAGTAGGCGGGGAGAGTCAGGAGCTCATGCGATTTTTCTGCGTTACTGCATCTACACAAAGTTAAAAACACTATTTGAAGAAATTATTTCTACTGGTGTAATTAACCAGTTGCCCCCCCAAAAAACTGATTGAAGCAGGGCTGCTATATAGCAATAATATACTTTCTATATAGTGCATTTATGTAGTGCAGCATTTGTTTGCGGTTTTGCTGCGTTACCGCATCTACACAGAGTGAAAAACTATGGCGTATGTATGGCGGTGGTATCCAATAACTGGATGGCCATAACTGTATCCCTTTCCCTGCCCACGCCATCATTTTTTAGACCTGGTATGAGCAGGAAAAATATGCAAACTGCGGTGCTAAGGACCTTTGCGCCACAATCTATGTCAGAAATACGCCTAACATAGACGTATTTCTATATAATAAATGATCACCTAATTGTATTATTATTCGGGGGTAGGGCTAATATCTTTATATTATATAGATTCTAGTGTATTACACTGTGCCCTGTATTTCCCAGTAGAAAATGATCCTTGGGAAACACAGTCCTCATCCCTAACCACCAGGACCAGGTAGCGCTCTGTCAGTACATGGCGGCCTCCCCTTTCCGCCACGCTGCTCCGCTGTGTACTGGTGCTTATTCTGACACTAGGGCTGGGTTCACATCCTATTTTTGCCATACATTTAATGCATACCAAAAATGTATGCGTTACCAGATGCCTCAGACTGATGCTGTACAGTGGTGTCCGTTTACCATACAGTTCCACGGTAGAAAAAAAAATTACGTTAACGTATGCATTTTTTTTATAGACTCTGCAGGATACAAAAACGTGGAGTGCTGCACATTTGTATACATTAATCCGATAGGAAATAAAAAATGTCTAGGCTCCAGCAGGGCACATTTTTAAGAGTTTCCCTTTAAGACACATAAAAATGGCCCCTGAATAAAATACATATTTTTTGTGGTAATTTTTGCCAATGAGCCCCCTCTGGTATATCACTGTCCATGTTTTGGGACTTTTGTGTACTTCTAGTAAGTTTGCTGGCTGCAAATATGAGCTGAAAGTTTTTCAGGTTCGCCCGCCATTAAAGTGAATGGGGCCCACCGCAAAATTGCGGTTCACGAACATTTGATCGCGTTCGCGCGATCGCGTTCGCAAACTGTCTTCTTATGCATTTATTCCAGGTTGTCCTCCACACTTGTCCTGTCAGCACTATGCTCGAGGTTGTGAACAAGGTCCGGGAGGGACCGAAACGTTAGCCCATTAAAACTGAAAAACATTAGTGGCTTGAATAAACACTCAAATTTCAAGTGAACTCCTGCTTCTCTCCCAGACACGTCAGACCAGAGATTTTGACCATCGCAATTGCCCGGTTAAAATTGCCAAACATACGGTCCGTTATTTGGGAATCAATTTAGTGAAAACCCCGGAATCGATTTACTCATTGAATTATCCTCCTATGATACAGAAGATTCAGAGAGACATTGATAGGTGGATGAATCTCCCACTTTCTTTAATGGGCAGGTGCTATTTATTGAAAATGGTCAGTTTTGCGCGCTTATTATATCCTATGCAAACGATACCACCGTTAATTAGACATGCAGACATACAGACTTTAGAATCAGCGTTCCGTTACTTTATATGGAAAGGCAAGCGCCCGAGGATTTCACTACAGAAATTAGAGCTTCCAAGGGAAAAGGGAGGTGTGAATTTCCCTGACATCAGGAGATATAACCTCGCCAGTAATCTCAGGCATGCCCTGGATTGGTTGTCAGGAAGGAATAATTACTCAAATTATAGACTACAATCGTAACTAGCTGCTCCATGGTCTTTAGTAGCACTCCTCCATACTAAGTTTGCTAATTTACCCCCATCTCTGAGAAAGAGTCTTATAATAAAAGACACGGTAGCAACTTGGAAGGCGGTGCGTAAAGAGTATAGGTTGCCTTTTACCTTGTCAAAATATATGACTATATGGGATCACCCCGAATTTGTAGAAGGCAGGCATAATAAGCAATTTCGTGAATGGAGAATACAGGGAATACGTTCAGTAAATGATATATGGCATAGCACTGATCACCGATACCTTAGCTTTGAAGAATTATGTAACAAGTACACGCTGAGTTCTGGCCATTATTTGACATATCTCCAGGTCTACAATTTTCTGAAACCTAGGATTGTCGACCTTAGAAAGGAATTTCCCACAAATAGATTTGACCTACTAAGAGGCACGGCTTCTACCCCATTATCTTTATCAGATTTACAAGATAGATTACATGGAGCTCGACAGGAAAATTCCCCTCTACAACCATTTAGGGCGTGGGATAAAGAGCTCGATGGGCAAGGGACACATGAAGATATACTGAAGGGCTGGCTATACCTGAGAAAGGTGATTCCCAGTGAAGTTTGGAGGGAAACTCAGTTTAGAATAGCACATAGAGCCATATATGGATTTTATAAAACACAATCGACCTTACTGGCAAAAAAAATAATGCAATGGCCAAAATGTGATCTAGAGAATTCCAATTTATTCCACGGATTGTGGACTTGTCCTAAAATAGTGGAGTTCTGGACAGCCTTCTCAGAATGCCTTGCAAATATTTTACACATCAAGATTACATTAGCTACAGGGCTAATTTTGTTCCACTATTACCCCGAAGGCACGAGATTAGCACAGA
The DNA here is from genome assembly GCF_905171765.1 of Bufo bufo. Lineage (NCBI taxonomy): Eukaryota > Metazoa > Chordata > Amphibia > Anura > Bufonidae > Bufo > Bufo bufo. Next base: position 154,988,624 of record NC_053393.1, read on the forward strand.
TTGTACATGTATGTATTCTGGCGGCCAAACGGTGCATACTCAAGAATTGGTTACAACAGACTACCCCCTCGTTAGGAGAGGTTATCATTCAAGTAAAATGGTGCATGCACAGGGAGCTATATTCGGCAGAGCAAAGTTCAGATAAAGCTCTGCAAAGATTGATGGCCAGATGGAAGGGCTTTATTATTAATGTTCTAGAACCCACTGAGATTAAAGCGCTAATGAATCCCTTGAAACAAACATCCTGGTACTTACTGGAACAAATGAAAGGTACTTTAGGTAAACTGGAACAGTAGAACCTCTATGAGTCTCAATAGGTAGTCGATTATCAGGAACCTAATGGAGTTAAAGATTTGCTAGTAAGGGATAGGATCTGATCTTCTTGAAGCTAGGGTGGGGGGCAGGGGGGGAGGGAGTTTGGACTGTGCTGTAACGGGCTCTGTTTGTTAATCCTGTGTAACAATTACCAATGAATCTATGCAGTATGATTTTGTAATCATTGGGTTATGTACAATGTAACTGATTGATTAATCAAAATGAATAAAATTTGGTTTAAAAAAAAACACTCAAATTTAATCTTGCAAATTACTTAAGAGTGCAGTGAATGTATTCCTATAGTTCTAAATGTAAGACAGTTTCCGAGCTGTCTTACATTTAGACCATTTTCATACGCCTAAAACAGGCGTAGAAAATGGTGAATGAGACGGGCCTGCCTGCATGTTACACCTGGCGTGCCTGAAATACGCCTTAGGGTGGGTTCACATCTGCGTTCTGGATTCTGTTATGGCTTTCCGCTATAACATGGTTATAACTGAAAATAATGGAATCCATAAGACAGAAGTCAAAACGGAAGCCTTTAGAGGCATTCCGTTTTGATCCGTCTTAATTGAAGTCTATGGGAATCATAACGGATCCGTCTGGGTCCTGTTATGCAAGAGGGAAAACAAATGACCCCAAAGTGTTTAATAATATGTTGATTATTATTCAATAATAGGAATATTTCTAGTTTGAAGTTTGAAATATAAGTTTAGTGCTAGATTTATCTGAACTTTTCCCATGTGAACCTATGGAAGAATTTTCTTGATTAATTAAAATGCATATAATGGCTCCCACTATGTGTGGTCACTAATGGAAGCTGTGAAGGAATTAATTGCTATAGTTGTCATATATATTATATTGCTGGTTAGATTCTTCTTGGGAGCTAATTAAAAAAAAAAGAGCATGTTGGAGTACCTTTTGTAGAAGCTATATTTCACATAAGCCAGAGAGGACAGGGAACTGTTAAAAAAACATGAGTGGAAGCACCAGACTAGTGAGTTATTACATTGGCAATGTAACAGAAGAATAATAAATTGGCAAGAATGCTATAGAATAAAATTATTTTCAGCACAGTTATAGGTAGGAAAACAGAAGAACATACATATTACAATGGGAAGGAATAAAAAAAAGTTTGCCTAAAGAGGAATAGTATATCTTGTCATATATGTTCCGTTAGACTTTGCAATAAACTATGACATCTTCTCATGTGTTGTTCCAAGAAAGTAGCAAATGTTACATAAAAAATGTGTTATATTGCATTTCATTGTAAGAGAAAGCATTGATCTTTTATAGTAGACAAGACTGGCTTTAGGTATTATATAAAGAAACAAAATGAGGTGCCCAGGGAAATAGAACAATTAACCCCTTCAGGACCTCGCCATTGATAAAGATGCCCTCAATTGGGGCTGATTACGTTTGATCTACTGCTCCAAATTAATAGTAACCCAAGGGTTTTACGTGCACGGAAAAGAATAACTGTGACACACACACTGGGGTCAAAGCAAATTCTTGTTTATTACAGAGAGTACAGCAGTTTATATGGACATCAGAGAGGCATTCCCCCTGAGGCATGTGGCATTGTTACATTGGCTGAAATATGAAAATAATAAAAGAGATAACACTTAGCATCTGCCCATTGTGCATTGTTTTACTAACTGTGGTATGTGAACTATGTAAATATCTAGCTGTAAGCGCCATCTTGTAATGGAGTTTTCACTAACAGAAGAAAAAGCATATATGATGTAGCAAGGAGGTGTGTTCTCTTTGGTAGGATGGAACCTTGTTTCTCTGGAGAAGATAAGGTGTTGTCTGAGAGCTAAAGTATGTGGGAGCTTTCTTAGCTGATTTAAAGAATGTAGTGCATATCTCTATCAGTCCCCCCTTGGACCTCATTCTCTCCCTAATGAAAGCCTAGCACATCTGTCCCGATGCTCTGAATCCTCTTCGCCAGCTTCCATGACAGCCTAGCCTAGTGCATAGCCTCCCATGACACTGGACTTAGCATGGGGAAGTCAGATGTCAGTCCCTATGGTCGATTATCTCCACGTGGCGTTGTAAGTAGGGGGGAGACCAACAGAGCTAAGTGGACTTATGGAGGTCTCCCATGAGCATCTCCGGGGTAGCCTCAGCTATGACTTTGAACAAAAACCTCCTAATGCAGGGGATGCCAGATCAAACAATTAACGCAAATAGCAGAATTAAAGATAAAATTCAGGAATAGAAAGTAAGCCCTTTTAGGGCATTCATGACCTGGCCATTGATTATTGTGAACATAAGAACTATTCCCCAACCTAGAAACCCATTTTTATTATCTCAATTAGAATCCATATTCTTTTAGTCAGGATCAGTAGTCACACAAGGGGGAACAAGAAACATCCTTTCAAGTCTCCCGACTCAACACTTTCTTGAAATGACTCAAATTAGACTTTCCTTCAAGCTTCACTGATGTGCTTGTGGTCAAGAACACTCGGACTGGAGCATCAAACCAGGATTTGAGGACAGGACTTTTCTAACGTGTCTTTTTACCACCAGACAATCTCCAGACACAAGTGGGTGGGTTCCTGGTGCTTTTTCAATATCTGGAAGTGAAGCAAAAACTCGAGAATGTATTTCAGTCAAATGCTTGTGCAAACTGATTACATAATCTGTCAGACAACCATGTTGCATCTGGAGCCACTGTGGCAAATACAATCCTGTCTTAGGGCCTGACCCACAAAGGACCTTATAGTGACTAAGGGTTGTCTCACGGTTAGGGGTATACCTTACTGAAAAGACGGCTACCAGCAGGCACTCTGTTCATGGCTTACCAGTCTCTGCCATGGCTTTTTTTATCTTTTCTTTTAGTGTCCCGTTCAGTTCTTTTTTTTCCTACTCTACTGCTGCTTTGTGGATGGTACAAAGCATGTAAGGCCTGTTCTACACCCAAACCTTCATTATCTTCTGCATCACTTCACCTGTGAAGTGAACACCTGTGTCACTTTCAATGGTCATGCATATAACTTCAGCCATAATCTTCTTTGCTGTGGTCTTAGCTACTGGGTATGCCTCTCGCCATCCTGAAAACAAGTCATCACACACTAATGCATACTCATACATGCCCACCTTGGGTAGTTGAAGGTAGTCTGCAAGCGTTGAAATAGATACAAAGGGCAAGACGTGTGTTTCTGGTGTACCTTAACCACCTTGTCTCACGTTGTTCTGGGCAAAAATCATACATCCTTGAGTATATCTAATTGCTACAGTGCTAAACCCTGGGTCATTTTATACGCTATGTACTAAACCACACACAGCAGTTTCTGACTGGTGCATCACTCCATGGGTTGCCTGTGCCATCGTGAATTAGAGGGACCTGGGAAGGCAGAGTTTCCCTTGGAACTGTGTTAGGCCTTCCTCATTCGCAGTCGCCCCTTTTTACATCCACTGGTCCCTTTCCTCCTTCCCCGCCTGGTTCTGTAAGGTCTTAAGAACTTCCAGCGAGACAGGAGGAGTTATTTCAGGGACCTGAGCTGTGTCCACTAAGGCAGGGGTCTGCCTAGGCAATTTGGCAGCCATTGTTGCCGCCTGATCTGCCTTGGCTTTTCCGTTTGCCTCCTCTGAGTCTGTTTTACAGTAACCTTTGTTTTTATCACCGCCACTCAAGTTTGCGACGTGAGGGCTTCTTTATGAGACCTCACTGCTTCCCCATTTTGATGGGTTTACCTGAAGCAGTCAGGAAGTCTCTGACTTTCCAAATGGGCCCATAGTCATGGGCTGTACCTGGAATCAGCGTAAATGTTGGCTGCTTTTCCATCTGCATATCTGCAAGCCATCTCTAGAGCCCTTAGCTCTGCTTCTTGGGCAGACATGTGTGGTGGTAAGGACTCTGCTTTTTAGTTTCTTTTTTTTTTTTTTTTTTTTTTCAATTCTTTATTTCTTATTTTGCAAAAGTAACAAATTATTGCATGTTGAAGCACATACATTAGAAAATAATAGTCGGATCCATGCCGACTGATATTCTGAAGCATAATACAATAACGCACAGACCAGTACTACACGTTAGTCTGTGTTTGATATTCAGCTTATTGTGACAATGAAGCACCTTGATTCATTTAACAAAAACCTTACACAAATCAAAGGGCCAATGGAGAAGTGGCCATAGCAAGAAAATAAAAGTAAATTCGACAAACAATAACAAGAAAAAAGGGGGGGGGAGGGGGGACACAAGACAATGACACGAAAGGAAAAGTTAGTGAACAAGGGGTGCAAGGAAATAAGGGGGGGGGGGTAAATGAAGTGTATATGAGTGGCCAGACGCGACTCTCACGCCAGTAAATTCCGATACTCCGGGGTATCCTGAAAGGTAAACCAGGGGGACCACATAGTCACAAATGCTCTGTTACCACCTTTCAAAGATGCTGTGAGTTCCTCCATTCTCCGTATCTCCTCAACCTTCTGAATCCACATTCCCACGGAGGGGGGAGAACCAGACTTCCACCTCGCAGGGACACAAGCTCTAGCTGCCATAACCAGATGACGCAGACAGGATCGTCGAAATAGTATCAACGGCAAGTCCGAGAGGAAGAGTAAGAAAAATTCTGGTGTGTTAGGAATTGAAAAGGGAAAAATGGAAGCCAGGGCCTTATGAACAGCTTCCCAGAAAGGTTTGATTTTGTCACATTGCCAGAAAATATGTAGGAGGGAACCCTGGTGGGAATCACATCGCCAACATAGAGGAGATGCCGACGGGAACATTTTCTGGAGACGGGTAGGGACATAATACCATCTCGACAGTAATTTGTAACTGGCCTCCTGATATTTACTTGCAATAGAAGATTTATGGGTAAACTGGAGAATTCTAAGCCACTGGTCGGAGGAGATATCCTTCTGCAAGTCCTGAGCCCATTTAGCTGAGTAAGGGGGGAGATAGTCCGAACCCGGCGTTACCAATGCCTTGTATAATTCTGAGAGAGAGTGCCGATATAGGCCGGAGCCAATACATATATTTTCAAAAGGGGTGAGCGCCCTATCAGAACCCTGAGAGGACGGGATAGAAGAAAGGAAATGGTGAAGCTGTCTTGATCTCCATGGACCCAGTGGGCAGGGGTCTGTCAGACCTAATAATTCCGAGTAAGTAAGCCACCTACCAGAGGTTCTAAAGAATGGAGCCCTACACCTACCACTCGATCTCCATTGTGCAAACGGGCCCCCGGAGCAGCCCGCCGGGAAGTCCGGATGTCCCAAGACAGGGAACATAGGGGAGGGCACTGGGGAGATTGTAGAGATCTGTTGGTACTTACGGAATTGGGCCAGGGTAGGGCCTATGAGAGGATGAGAGGAAAGGTCACTAGGGACCTTCCTATCCGTCCATGGCAGGAGGGCCAAAGGAGTCCGGGATGTGAATTGCTCAATTGAGATCCATTGTTTGAACTGGGTATGTCGGGACCAATCTACCACCCGTTGAAACATTGAGGCTGCATAATACTTCCGTAGGTCAGGGATCCCCAGGCCCCCCCTTTCCTTTGGCACATGTAATAAGGATCTAGACAGTCTCGAACCCTTCCCCGCCCACAGGAATCTAAAGAGGTCCCGATGTACAACAGAGAAAAAACTGGCCGGAATGTGGATAGGGAGGGTCTGGAACAAATACAGTAAGCGTGGGAGGACGTTCATCTTAAAAATGGCACACCTGCCGAACCATGTATATAGGCCTTTGGACCACCTCTTGAGGTCTTCTCTGATCCGACTCAGAAGGGGGGTAAAATTCCTGGAGAAAAGCTCTCGCAAATCCCTGGGAATCATTGTGCCTAAATATTTAATGGCACCTGTCGTCCAACGGAAAGGCAAGGAACCCGCCAGTTCAGCTTTTAGAGCCGATGGAATGGAGACATTAAGCGCCTCAGATTTCTGTAAGTTAATTTTCAGATTGGACAAGTTATGGAATACTTTGAATTCCTCAATTAGGTTAGGGAGGGTGACTCGAGGTTTGGTAATCATGAACATCAGGTCGTCTGCATAGGCTGCTATCTTAAACTCCTTTTCTTTCACCATAAGACCAGAAATGTCAGGGTTCTTCCTTATAGTCCTCAAGAGTGGTTCTAGAGTGAGGATAAAAATTAAAGGAGATAAAGGGCAACCCTGACGCGTACCATTCCTAATCTCAAAGGGAGGCGAGAGGACCCCATTAACCTTTGTGGCTGCCGAGGGAGAAGAATATAGGGAACGTATCCATGTCAATAAGGAACCCTCCACACCCACATGATTCAATACTGCAAATAACCAAGGCCATCCAACCCTGTCAAACGCCTTTTCGGCATCTGTGGACAGGAGACACAGATTGGAACGTTGAATCTTGGCTAGATGGACCAAGTTCAAGACTTTTGTGGTGTTATCTCTCGCCTCCCTTGAGGGAATGAAACCTACCTGATCTAAATGTATAAGATCCGTCAGGAATGGAGTCAGGCGGGTGGCCAAAACTTTTGCGAAGAGCTTAATGTCCACATTAAGTAGAGATATAGGCCGGTAACTGGCACAAGCGGTCGGGTCCTTACCTTCCTTATGGACAACAGTAATGTGTGCATGAGACATGTCTTTAGGGAGAGGAACTCCGGAGCTTAATTTATTCAAGGCATTGGTAAGGGGAGTACGCAGAATGGGAAGGAATCTCTTATAATAGGAGGCCGATAGGCCATCTGGGCCCGGAGCCTTACTAGGTTGCATTGATTTCAGAGCCTCCCCAATCTCATCAGCCGTAAACGGACTGTTCAAACTCTCCATGGCCTCACTCGGTAATTTCGGTAAACCCGACTTAACCAAATAGGAGCTCATGGCCGAATCCAAGACCTGACTAGTTTGACTGGACTGAGGAAGATTGTACAGGTTCTGATAAAATTGGGAAAAAGCTTCTGTGATCGAGTCAGGATTATGTATTGCTGGTCCCTGTGGCGGAGTGATGCGTGGGATATAGTTCCTTGCCCTTTGTTCACGTAGGGATCTGGCCAAGAGTCTACCACTCTTATTGCCATATTCAAAAAAGTGTCTCCTGCCCTGTGAAAGGAGAATTTTTGTACGGGTATCTAGTTTATCTTTAAGCTTGCACCTTGCCTGTGTGAGCTCAGCTCGAACAGACTGTGCATGGGAGCGTTTATGGATCTGTTCCAGATCGGAAATGTTCTTCAAGATCTGGGAAATTTCCAAGGCCCTCTCCCGTTTACGCCGTGCTCCATGTTTGATGAACTCCCCTCTGATCACACACTTATGCGCGGCCCATGCCGTGAGGGGGGAGGTGTCGTCTACTAGGTTTTCCTCAAAGTAGTGTGAAAGGGCCGAGTCAATACTCTGCGCTACTTCCATATCCTGAAGTAAGGACTCATTGAGACGCCATCTCCAGGACCGGGGCGAGGGCAAAGGGGATTTCAAAGAGACATGCTGCATGGTTTGATCCGAAAAAGTAATTGGGTCAATAGTGGAAGAGGCAATGAGAGGTACTGCCGAGTGTCTAAGCAAAAAATAGTCCAATCTGGAGTATACATCTCTAGGAGTGGAGTAGAATGTAAAGTCCTTAACTTCAGGGTTAATCACTCGCCACACATCTACCAACTGATGAGAATGAAGGAGGCTCCTGAAACGGCGAATGTAAGAGTAAGGCAGGTGAGAGGAACCCTTGGAGACATCCACCAATGGGTCCAGGGCCACATTAAGATCCCCCCCGACCAGAAGCGTGCCCTCAGCAAAGCTATCCAATTTAGACAGTATTACCGTAAGGGCTCTCAACTGCTTCGTGTTGGGCAAGTACACATTGGCCAGGGTATACAACTGGCCCCCTATTCTTCCCTTAACGAACAAATATCTGCCATTATCGTCAGTGCTAGAATCCAGGAACTCCCAGGGGGCGGATCTAGCAATGAGGATACTAACACCTCTCGATTTAGAATCGCTATAGCAGCTATAATAAGCGTCCGGATAACGGGGGGAGCTAAATTTTGGCATAGTATCCCTACGGAAGTGAGTCTCCTGAATGAAGGCGATCTGTACCTTTTTACTCCATAGGAGCCGGAGAATGGAGGAACGCTTCTCAGGGGTATTCAGCCCATTGGCGTTAATGGAAGAGAAGGTGATATCCGACATGATCCGAATCTGTAAAAAACAAAAAGCAGGGGTGGGGGGAATATATGAGGGGAAGAGGGAGGAGGGGATAAACACAAGGATGGGTAAACACTACTATAGGGTATACAAACAAATACAGACACGCCTGTGAGGCGAAATATCAGAACCAGCTAATCCGGTTCAGATAAAATTCCAAACTAAAATTAACCAGTGGAGAAAGCAATCCACTATGTGATTCTCAGGTAGCCCAGAAAAAGAGCTAACCAAGATTCACTGACCTAGTGGGGGGTGAAGAAGAGCACTCAGTAAAGCTGCCCTTTCCCCCGACCCAGTAATTAAAGCAACAACAATACCTAGTAGGGAAGGGGGTACAAGGAGCAGGCCGCCGACCCGAATTATAGAGTACAGACAATAAGAACGTCTAGGCAGTCACCTGCTCCCCACACCACCCCCCACTCTGGTACAACATCAGGTATTGTGGTCAGAGAGCATGGGTTATACATAACCCTTATTAACTAGAGCCATTTGAACCAAGAAGTCCTCTATCCAGGTGAGTGCGGGGCGGATGGACGAACTTGACGGAGACCATCAGGCAGACGTGGGGGAGGCCCCCCCATTGGAGTTGAGGAAATTGGGACATCTTGCCAATCCGGTAGGGAGATGAGAGGGCAGTCCAGGAACCGACTTAGCTCACCCGCCTGGTCTGGAGAGTGTAGAGCAAACGAGACGCCATTCTTGCGGATGATTAGGTGGAAAGGGTGGCCCCAGCGGTACGTGGCCCCGGCATTTATGACTATCTGTAGAAGAGGTTTGAGCGTGCGCCTCATGAACAAAGTTCTCCTTGACACATCAGGTAAAAGTTGGATCTGGCATCCTCTGAAAGGGATAGGACCCTGTCTCCAGGCTCTTTGCAATAGGTCCTCTTTTTCCCTAAAAAAGTGAACTCTGCATAGAACGTCACGAGGCAAGGAGTTTTCTGAACGTCTAGGGCCTAGGACCCTATGAACCCTGTCAAGTTCAATAATAGATTCCTCCGGCCTGTCAAGAAGCGAGTTGAATACTGCTGTCACCACCTTCCTCAAATAAGCAGACTGGACCTCCTCCGGGATCCCACGGATTTTGATATTGTTACGCCTGCCCCTGTTTTCTTGGTCATCCATCTGTAGCAATAGGTGTCTGTTTAAGGCTTGTTGTGATGAGACCATCTTTTCCACATTAGATAGGCGGGTATGTAGATCTGATGAAATTTGGGCCTGCGAGGTTACTTTTGTAGAGATGGATGCTAAGTCCGCCTTGACCTCAGCAATAGCCTGATCATGTTTGGCCTCGACCCTCTGTATGATCACCTCAAGGTCTGCTTTAGTTGGGAGCGCGCTCAGCAATGACCAAATGTCCTTCAATTTAGGACGTTTAGCAGGTTTGCCCTGGGAGGATGAGGTAGATGACGATTCCCCCGATGAATCAGAGGCAGCAGACGGATGGAATATAGCTGGGGTAGAAGGGATGTCAGGCGAATGGGCCTGGGTAGGCCGGCCAACTCTAACCACCGCCTGCGCACCACTCAAGGCCTGTAAATTAGGAGCATGTATCAGGGGCCTGTGTGTGGTAATGGATTCCTCTGATAATGGGATAGGAGTCTCCGGGTGATCGAGAGGGTGCTTTGGGGATGGTAGGGCCTTTGCTGGTGGCCCAGGTGGGGATTCAAAGCATATCGCACTCACCGGAGCCAGAACGGAGGTCCCGCCAGAGTCCCTAAGTCTGGGGTCAGCCGCAGGAGGTGGTATGTGTGGATCTTCTCCAGACGCAACGAGGGGTAAGTGAACCCTCTGCTGTGGGGCTTGTGAGATGAGTCCCGATGGGCCTACCGGCATTACAGGCGCCTCCATTCCTTCTGAGCACTCCGCCGCCATCTTAGGCCATGAGGCTGCTTGTACATATGATTTCTTGCCCGGCCCATATGTATGGCTCACGGGCGTGGAAGATACAGCTGGCCAGTCCGAGGGTGGTGAGAGCGGAGGCAGAGGGTCCGCTTGTATCAGCAGGGAACCGCCGTCTCCCGGCAGCGAGGGAGCGGCCTGTAGTGCGGCTCCTTCCTCCGTCGGCGCCATCTTGGTGGGGTCTGGAGCGGGATTCGGCGTAGCCGTAAAATATCTTGATATATTAGGATCCGAGGACATGAAAGTAGACCCTCGGCGGCCCGAACGTCTGACCATGGTTTTTAGGTCAGTAGCTGGATCCAAAATATTACATCTTTGAACATTTCAGGCGTCATATGAATACCCTTTGTCAACGAAAACACATTACATTAATCAAATAAAGTGGATGATCATACATAAACACAATAATATCCCTGATAGGCACAATATTTTGATGAATAGATTGATGGAAAATGTTATAATAGCTGGAATTCTGTGATAGAGAAACAATTCTATAAAGATAATATTATCTAGAATGGTCCCATATATTAGTAATTAGGACAAATAATCAACACAATGAATCCATGATAGTACTTAAAACACTTGATCTCTAAGCTTCAGGAAATAAGTTTGTGATACGTCATGATCGTCTGTAACAGTGTCAATTGTGAGAAGCCAAGAAAGGTAATACAATCTAGAATGAAAGTCCATGACATGATCTTATGTGTTAGTAGTAAGTTAAAAAATCGATACAATAAACTAGAGGTGGGACGAATCCAATTTTTTTCGAATTCGAATCCGAATCCGAAAAGGTTCTCGAATATATCGAATCTTTCGAATCTCGAATCCTACGAATCCTGTACATAATTGTGTGAACGCACGGTGTAAGAAACAAAGTCAGACCGCGTCAGTTTGTCTGAACCTCCACCTCCCAGTCACGGTCGCACCCTATATGACCGCGAAGAGCCCTGCTCCTATCACTCCAGAACATACAGGGTAATACAGCCACATACCTCTTACATCCAGTGACATCTCTTGTAGATGTTCTCTTTCCTCATCTTCTCCTTTCAGACCTTCAGACCAGACCACCATTTTTCAGCCATTTTTCGTCTCTGCAGCTTGACAAAAAAAAATAAAAATCTTATTTTACTACTTTTCCATCATCCTCCCATCTTCTGGACAAATCATCCTAACACATCCTAATACTGTGCCGGTGTGCTTCCCAATACTATACTGCAGAAACAGATAATACCCCTGATAATACTAGTACCACACAGAGCCCCCCATATAAAATACCCCTTCTTTGTGGCCTCAGTAGATGCCCCCATAGTGCCCCCCAATAATGTGCCAATAAGAAGTGGACCCACAGTGCCACCCAATAATGTGCCAGTAAGTGTCCCCATAGATGCCCCCCTAATCATGTGCCAGTATCAAGTGCGGAGTGCCTCTCTCCTCGCCCCATGTGCCGGTATCATAGTGCCATCTCCCCCCCAATGTGCCCGTATCATAGTGCCACCTCCACCCATAATGTGCCCGTATCATAGTGCCATCTCCCCCCATAATGTGCCCGTATCATAGTGCCTCCCCCCAATGTGCCAGTAGTATCATAGTGCCTCTCACCTCTCCCCCTGGCATTCACAGACCCCCCCACCCCATAACAGTGCCATCCACAGACCCCCCCCACCCCATAACAGTGCCATCCACAGACCCCCCACCCCATAACAGTGCCATCCACAGACCCCCCACCCCATAACAGTGCCATCCACAGACCCCCCCACCCCATAACAGTGCCATCCACAGACCCCCCCCATCCTATAACAGTGCCATCCACAGACCCCCCCAACCCATAACAGTAGTTATAAAATGTGTAATTGTGATTAATAATCATGCTGCCCCCTCTGTCTGTAGTATTACATTCAATAAATCTTACTTACAGGGCTACTGCTATCGTAACAGGCCGGCCGGGCAGACGAGCGGCAGCGTCACTGACTGACGTCACCTGCTTGCGCCGCCTGCTTTATGAATGAACCAGGCTGCGCAAGCAGGTGACGTCAGTCAGTGACGCTGCCGCTCATCTGCCCGGCCGGCCTGTTACGATAGCAGTAGCCCTGTAAGTAAGATTTATTGAATGTAATACTAGAGACAGAGCGGGGCAGCATGATTATTAATCACAATTACACATTTTATAACTACTGGAGCGGAGGGGCCGGAGCACAGTGAACGCACCGGCCCCCAGCTACGCCTCCCAGTCCCTCCCACCGGATTCGTCGGATTCGTTTCAGGCAAATTACGTCGGGATTCGAGTCCACGAATCCCACGAATCCAGCAAGATTCGAGGGATTCGTGGATTCGACGAATCCCCCGTCCCATCTCTACAATAAACATATGGTCGGGATCAGTTATTAACTGTTAAGTTAGTAAATTTTTGGTGTACTAAAAGACATATATACCGTTGAGAAACACACATTTGTCTACTAGTCGTTGTCTCTCTCTTGCCTTTTTGAGAAATTTGGACTGAATTCCTAAGCTGAGCTGGATGGGCAGATGTCTTTTCTTAGCCCTATAAAACTATGTGAGAACCAATTCGCTTATCCTTAGTCAGGATGAATATGAACATTTAAATCAGCAAACAGATATATACCGAGGTTCAGTCCTAACCAGACTGTGGCCTTCGTCCGGCACATAAAGATTTAGCAGAGTTAAACCACACACTTTGTAAGTTATCACATCTAACTCTGCGGGCAACTAAAAGGTTCTTGGGTTGAACTTTCATGAGGATAGATGTAATATCACTGTCACTTTGTGGTTCGGGACTATCTCAAAACCTGTATCAAGCATGGCTTGTACAACTGCTACAGCTCTGATGCAGAAAGGGGCACCTCTGGCCATGGGGTCAAGTCTGGCTGAATAATATGCCACAGGGCATTGTCACTTGCCATGTAGTTGGGTAGGGACAGCTGAGGCATGGCCATTCACTTCTGTACAATACAATCTAAACGTGATAATCTGATAGGCCCAGTGCGGGGAGCACAAACTTGTCATCTTTAGGCATAAAAGGCATCTACCACCTCATCTGTAAGGTGGAAAGGACTAAAAGACAAACGATCATAAAGAAAACTGCATCAAACTTGCGTATCCACGGTCTGCAATAAGAAACAGGGCCTAAAAATGATGTCCTCAGTGCATTCATGTTTCTGGGCAAAGGGATGTCCTCCACAATCTTCTTACATTCAGGAATGAGATGTTTCACCCCAGGAAGGCAACAGCAATGCAACAAAACAGAATTTTTTTTTCTCTCACTTGCAGCCATGTTGTAAAAAAGGACAGGAGTGACATGGCTGCAGTATACATACTAGGTGAGTTCTAGGCTCCCCGCGGCAGCACCACCCAGGTATACTGTTTACCCTCATGTGTGAAGGCATACAACTACCAACTGTCTGAATGTAGTGGTACTCAAAAGAAAACATTTGTCAAATAAATCACAGTGGAGTGGGTAGGGGTAGTGGGAACCTGAGCCACCAAAGTGTGTATTGGGCACAATGAGGCTATTAAAAACTGTGGCTTCATTGACAGCATATAGGTCATGTACCATCTGGTATCGGGTTGGTTTTCCCTTCTCACTTTTCTTTTTCACAGTGTACAAAAGAGTGTTAGAAGGGGATACAATCTCCTTGATAACTCCTTTTTCAAAAAGTCTCAGACTGTTTGAGATATGGCATCTGATTGTGCCATACTCAAGAGATACTGCGTCTTCCGGGGAAATGGGGCGGCAGGTTTTATCACCACTTCCACAGGAGGAACTGGGAGCTTGCTAACATCCGTGGGTCCAATAGCCCACAGATGGCCCGACATTCCCGCAAGCAGGGCTTCCTTCTCATCTTCCAGGAGTACTGCCAAAAAGATGGACCTGGGAGTTTTATCACTAACGGCTAAACAAAGTTCCTGGACATTGAGGGCACCTGTGAGCTTCACAGTGCCATCCTCCTGGTATGAGATGCTGGCACGTACATTTGCAAGCAAGTCTGCACCCAGGAGGCAACAGGGGCGTTATCACTGACCAGCAACCGGGCAAGTACTTCTTGGGTAAGGGCAAATCTAACACATATGGGTTATGTTAAAAAAGGGGGTGTACTACTTTCCTATCCACTTCTACCCAAGGACTGGTGTTCTTGGAGATTAAGTCAGGGGAGGCCATATTTGCTGTGCACAATTGTCTTGGCTGCTCCAGTATAAATAAAAAACGGGACTAATTCTTCATCACCCAGAGTGAGGGATATTATTGGGGCCGGACTTGAATCTTCTAAATGTTTAAAAGCACAGCCAATACTGGAGGTACTGGATTGCCTGTTTCCTAATCTTGGTCTGACTTTCCCCCCTCACCTGTCTCATCCTAATGACAAAAACTCGGGGACGGATAGTGATCCAGGCAACACAGAATACAATCCTCTCGTGTGGTGTGTACGAGGAGTACCACACACAGCACAACACTCTCTCCCATCTGGGTTCTGGGTCCCGCAGACTCTGCAGGTCCATCTCCCAGGACCATTATAGGGTGGCAGACCTACTGTTTCCTTTCTCTGTTGGGGAGGTGGTTTAACATTATCCTGATAACATTTACAACCCGACTTTCTCTGTCTCTCTACACCTGCTCCTCTATACACTTGCCTCTCGCAGAAAGACTTCTGTCTGTTCTGCGAGCTTGTTATGTTTCAGCCACCTCTATATCTCCCTACATGATTTTTCTCACTACTACTCTCAGTTTACCATCGGGTGGGGGCATGTCTACAGCTTTTATTAGCTTGCTGATGTTTTTCACTGCCTGTCTACATTCTTTACTACTTCTGCAGTATCTTATCTCAAGGTTACCATTTTTCAGCAACATCATATGAAAGACAGAAAAAATGGAATCTGTCCGGGCTTAAAGCTACAGTTTACCACGGTTGAGACCATCTCCATCACAGTCCCCTCTTTTTGCGGTTGTAGCAAATGTGCAGGAGGGGGGAGCTTCACTTGACTTTACTTGAAAAACAAAAACATAGAAGTTAAAACATTTCATCTGAATAAACAATTAAACAATACTACCGGTCATGACTAAGTATAGATAAATGTGTAACCCTATATTACTGACTCGAGTGAGTACCCCTTGTGGTGCTACTTGGATCTATTTGTATTGTTTCACGATTTCAGCCGTATCCGGAAAAATACCAGTAACTAAGATGGCTGCCGGGCAAGAAGTTTCCTCAGTTAAGATGGCCGCTGGGCCGGCCGGAAGTTACAGGAGTTAAGATGGCAGCCAGGCCGGAAATTGGATAGTTAAGATGTCCGCTGATGAGGAAGTTACCTCAGTTAAGATGGCTGCTGGGGGGTGTGGTAGGGTCTCACAGCGCCATCTTGGAGGGTAGTGTCAGTGGCGTCATACATTTCGGTCCAGCCCAATTTATTATACTTAATTATTTTCATGTTGACGCTTGCATTGGTTTTTTATAATATCAAGAATAGAATGTTCTAAATTCAAGGCCAAATGTCCTGTGTTCACTCCTGTGAGAAACTTTGCAATAATTTCGCTCCTTTTTGGCCTAAAGCCAGAACACACACCCCTCCCTGTGTAATGATCTCTTTCATTCTCGACTTAACTCTTAATTTGGCCTCATCATCACATCAGTAGAGCTGATTTCGCTCACAGTAAACTTGGCTGCGTGACCTTCCTCTCCTAGTCAGTTTTCTAGTTGGCAATACACAAGGTCAGACTCCCGGTCCACACAGACATAACATTCAATGTCGAACAGACATAGAAACAGACAGACATATAGAACCCTTTCTCATACTTTTACACTCAAAAGTCTTTGAACTTATTAACAAATAACATACAAATAACATACATACGTGCTCCACACACACACACACACACTCAGTACCTCACGCACATTTTCTTTTGATTATATCCAATATATCTTAGTATTCCAGTGTTATCGCTATCACACATTCCAATGTCATGACGTCACTCCCTCCGTGCAGCTACGGCCCCCTGTCTCTCCCTCTATATTCACTAGGCAACAGAGACACGCATTGTGCGGGGCACACAGATACACAGACAGACAAGACAAAATACTTCATCGGTGCTGCACTGCATCATATCTTAGTATTGCTTACTTCCACGCACTCAATTCTCCATTTAAAATCACATCCTGTAATCTTCAACTTCTTCACATCCATGATCCTTTATAACATACATACAATGTGTCTTTCTGAATCTTTCCCAGACTAGCTTCCTCTGAGCTTCCTCCCTAAATCAGGGTGCCACCGTACTAGTACTCCTAGGGTTAAGATTCCCATGGATTTACTCACTCACTTTACACACACAACCAAGACAGAAGCAGGCACCTTTTCCTTCACTCTCCCAAGCAAAGCTCACCCCTGTGCAGAATATTAACTGTTTCTTCCCTGGCTACCACGTCTGGTCTGCCAGTCCAGGACTAACCCTCTGCCACTCCAGACAGAAAATTTATAGTCCTCCCGGGACTCCCCAGGGCCACACCCTCCTTCACTAGGATAATTTAGTGATCCTTAAGTGGCCCACTCAGGGCTACCCAGGGTTACACCCTTCGTCACTAAGACAGATAAATCAGTAACCCCTAAATCAAGTCCCGTCCTGAAGCACCCCGGGGCTACACCCTCTGTCTAAACAGGACATATTATTTAGTAGCCCCTAATGCGGCTCTGCCCCCCTGCCAGGGGAAATCTCTTGCTCTCCTTAACCGTTAACTGTGAAGGTGCCTGACACAAACCACACAGACACACACAGTAGAGCAAACTCAAACTTTCCGGATTCTAGGAACTTAGGATTTTACATCAACCGAAGTTGCTACTATGTAACATCAATAGCAGAGCAGATTATCACAGCATAGTGGAGCAGCAAGAGGCAGGTGAAATTTTCTCACCTTGTCTCTGAGGCTGCAGTCATCCTCCTTAAGAGTGACCCACCGTGCTCTGGGAACCCCAAAACTTCAGCTAGCGACGTTACTTCTCCTGAGCCCCATGTTGGGCGCCAACTGATAAAGATGCCCTCAATCGGGGCTGATTACGTTTGCTCTACTGCTCCAAATTAATAGTAACCCAAGGGTTTTACGTTCATAGAAGAAAATAACTGTGACACACACACTGGGGTCAAAGCAAATTCTTGTTTATTACAGGAAGTACAGCAGTTTATATAGACATCAGAGAGACATGTGGCATTGTTACATTGGCTGAAATATGAAAATAAGAAAAGAGATAACACTTAGCATCTGCCCATTGTGCATTGTTTTGCCAACTGTGGTATGTGAACTATGTAAGTATCTAGCTGTAAGCGCCATCTTGTAATGGAGTTTTCACTAACAGAAGAAAACGCATATATGACGTAGCAAGGAGGCGTGTTCTCTTCGGTAGGATGGAACCTTTGTGCTCTGGAGAAGATAAGGTGTTGTCTGAGAACTAAAGTATGGGAGAGCTTTCTTAGCTAATTCAAAGAATATAGTCCATATCTCTATCACCATTTTTCACCTTAAGGACCAGGCCGTTTTTTGGAAATTTGACATGTGTCACTTTATGTGGTAATAACTTTGGAACACTTTTACTTATCCAAGCCATTCTGAGAGTGTTTTCTCCTGACACATTGTACTTCATGATAGTGGTAATACAAAATTTACCCAAAAAATTGAAAAATTAGCAACTTTCTAAATCTCTATTTCTCTGCTTTTAAAACAGATAGTGATACCTCATATAATAGTTATTACTTTACATTTCCCATATGTCTACTTTATGCTTGGATCATTTTGTGAATTCCATTTTTTTTTTTGGGGATGTTAGAAGGCTTAGAAGTTTAGAAGCAAATCTCGAAATCTCTTAGAAAATTTCCAAAACCCACTTTTTAAGGACCAGTTAAGGTCTGAAGTAATTTTGTGGCTTACATAATAGAAACCACCCAAAATGACCCCATTTCAGGAACTACACCCCTCTAGGTATTCAAAACTGATTTTACAAACTTTGTTAACCCTTTAGGTGTTCCAAAAGAATTAAAGGAAAATGTAGATGAAATTTCATATTTTCACTTTTTTGGCAGAGTTTCCATTTTAATCCATTTTTTCCAGTAACAAAGCAAGGGTTAACAGCCAAACAAAACTCAATATTTATTACCCTGGTTCTGTAGTTTACAGAAACACCACATTTGTGATCGTAAACTGCTGTACGGGCACACAGCAGAGCGCAGAAGAAAAGGAATGCCATATGGTTTTTGGAGGGCAGATTTTACTAGGATAATTTTAAGTTGCCATGTCACATTTGAAGACCACCTGATGCACCCCTAGAGTAGAAACTCTAAAAAGTGACCCCATTTTAGAAACTACATCTCTTAAGGTATTCAGGTATAACAGATTTTACAAACCTTTTAGGTGTTCCACAAGAATTAACGGAAGATTTAGATGAAATTTCAAAATTTTACTTTTTGGGCAGATTTTCCATTTTAATCCATTTTTTTCTGCTAACAAAGCAAGGGTTAACAGCCAAACAAAACTCAATATGTATTACTCTGGTTCCGTAGTTTACAGAAACACCCTATTTGTGATCGTAAACTGCTGCACGGGCACATGGCATGACGCAGAAGTATGGAGCGCCATGTGGTTTTTGGAGGGCAGATTTCATTGGGATAATTTTAAGTTGCCATGTCACATTTGAAGATCCCCTGATGCACCCCTAGAGTAGAAACTCAGAAAAATTGGTAGCTCTATATAACACTTTTTATGAGGCAAGGTAACAAGAAATAGCAGTTTTGGCATCGTTTTTATATTTTTTGTATTTACAATGTTCATCTGACAGATTACAGTAGATCATGTTTTATTTTTATAGAACAGGTTGTTACGGACACGACAATACCAAATATGACTACTTTTTTGTGGTTGTTTGTTTCAGTTTTACATAATAAAGCATTTTTGAAAAAAAATATTTTTTATTGTCTCCATATTCTGAAAGCCATAGTTTTTTTTTGGCGACTGTCTTATGTAGGGGCTAATTTTTTTTGGGATGAGATGGCGGTTTATTGGTACTATTTTAGGGTGCATATGACTTTTTGATCGCTTGGTATTTCACTTTTTGTGATGTAAGGTGAGAAAAAATGGCTTTTTTGACAGTTTTTTTTTTTTTACGGTGTCCACCTGAGGGGTTAGTTTATGTGATATTTGTATACAGCAGGTTGTTATGAACGCAGCAATACCTAATACGTATAATTTTTTTTATTTATTTAAGTTTTACACAGTAAAAGCATTTTTGAAATGAAAAAAAAATCATGTTTTAGTGTCTCCATATTCTGAGAGCCATAGTTTATTAATTTTTTGGGCAATTGTCTTAGTTAGGATTTAATTTTTAGCGGGATGAGATGACAGTTTAAATGGTACTATTTTAGGGTGAATGTGACTTTTTGGTTGCTTGGGATTACACTTTTTGTGATGTAAGGTGACAAAAAAATTTCTTTTTTGATAGTTTTTATTTAATTTTTTTAACGGTGTCCACCTGAGGGGTTAGTTCATGTGATATTTTTATGCAGCAGGTTGTTACTGACGTGGCAATACCTAATATGTCTACTTTTTTCATTTATTTAAGTTTTACACAATAAAAGCATTTTTGAAACAAAAAAAATCATGTTTTAGGTCTCTTTGCACACAAATGTATTTTCTTTCCATGTCCGTTCCGTTTTTTTAGCGGATCTTATGCGGGACCATTCTCTTCAATGGGTCTGCACAAAAAAAACTGAAGTTATTTCATGTACATTCCGTTTCCTTAAGTCCGCATTTCCATTCCGCCAAAAAATAGAACATGTCCTATTATTGTCCGCATTATGGACAAGGATAGTACTGTTCTATTAGGGGCCAGCTGTTCCGTTCCACAAAATACGGAATGCACATGGATGTCATTCGTATTTTTTGCAGATCTGTAAAATGATATCCTGTAAATGAAATAGTCCCAATAAAAGAACTGTACTTTCTGTCCAAGTATCAGGTTTTCATTACTGTTGTATTGATACCTTGGAAAATATTGTATACAGCCAATTAAGTAAAGTTTTAAACACAGGTAACTAAAAGGCAAAGACAAGAAAGAAAAATAAAATAACATAAAGAAGAATAATATAACCAAGATCATGGGCTTTCATGATCTCTAATTAAGGAACATAAGAATACAAGAACATATGCAATGCGTACTATGCTATGCGTAATATGCCAGGAATACACTTGTGACTTGGATAAGCTATGTATTGTGGTCACTCGGGACAACTTAGTAAGCAACAAGTTACCTCCCAAGTTTGTTATCTCAGGCTTACTATAGATTAATGTCAGGGTAAGGAATTTGGGAAAAGGGATTCCCATCTGAACCATAGGTTATTGAATGTTGGAAGTTTACCTCTCTGAAAAGCTAGAATACGTTCATGTAGGTAGTTATTAGACACCATGTGCTGTGTTTCGTCTTTAGTGGGTATAATTGCTCCCTTCCAATTTCTAGCAATTAATAGTTTAGTGAAATGTAGGATATGGCACACTATGACTCCACTCTTAAGTGCTACTGAGTCAATGCCAATTAGCAAGAGTGCTAAGGCTGGGGTAAGCTTATCCATCTCTGGGCATACCATTTGGATCAGTGTCGAGACTGATTCCCAAAATGACCAAAGTCTAGGACATGACCAAAAAACGTGTATTAGAGAGCCTATTTCTCCACATCCTCTCCAGCAATAAGGAGAAGATGTCGGGTAAATCTTGGCTAATCTTAACGGTGTGTAGTACCATCTCAACATCAACTTATAATATTGTTCCCAATGTGATGCATAGTTTGTTGCTGTATGTACCCATGTGAATGCTGATGTCCATTCTCTTTGAGAGAATGATTTTGTCAAGTCTCCCTCCCATTGGATCATCTGTTGGCTCTTGTGGAAAGTTAGACTTTGTGTTAAAAGAGCATAGAATGTCTTTACTCCTTTTTGTAAAAGCAGTGGAGAGGATTGTATAATTCTATTCAACGGTGCGGGAATTTCTTTATGGGGCCTCACCTTAATTAGACAGGGCACCATTTGGTTATAACAAAACTGCTCCATATCGGGTACATCAAACCGGTTTTGCAACCTGCTAAAGGTTTGGACCTCATTTTGATGGACTAGTTGGGAGATGTCTGTAATACCTCTATTTGTCCATTCTCTTAAATCTAAATCTTGTATATGATTTTGCAATGTTTGTATCGGGACCTGAATGGTGGCCATAGATGTAGAGTCTGTTTTAGTGTTCACTGTTTTTGGGGTGGCTAATACTATTGGTAGTTTTAGTATAGGTCAAAATGATACTTCAATAGGCATATAGTGTATAAGATCTAGTCTTTTGATAGAGGCCATGTAGGCTTCCATGGATGGACAAAGTTTGTCAGTAACAGGATGATACCAGTGGTATGATTGTGTAGTGAGGAATGCATTATGATATTGGCTTAAGTCGGGTACTCCCATACCTCCTACCGACATATGTTTAGTTAAAATGTTGAAGGCTATTCGTGGCTTCATTTGTTTCCAGATAAAGGAAGACATTTGTGTTTTAAAAGTGCGGAAAGTCGCTTTTGGAATGGGAACCGGTAATGTGCATAAAAAATATAGAATCCTAGGTAGAAATAACATTTTATACATTATAATCCTACCCATCCAGCTAATTTCATATTTCGCCACTCTGTCCCTTTCTTTTTGTAGAGATGAGAGAAGTGGGGGGGAAATTAGCCTGTATCAGTTGTTTAATATTGTTGGTGAGTTGAATCCCTAAATATGGTATAGAGCTTTCAGCCCATGGGAATTTGATCTTTGTTGAGATTTCATTTTTTGCTGTATGTGTGATATTTAGACTGAGCATTTGTGATTTGGACACGTTTACTTTATAGTAAGAGACTGAGCTATATTGATCTAGTGTCTATTTTACTGCTGTCAGTGAAGGGATAGGATTTTTAAAAATTAAAATAACGTCGTCTGCAAAAAGGTTGAATTTATGCTGGGTAGAATTAATCGTGATGCCCTCTATATCTGTTTCTGATCTGATTTTCTCAGCTAATGGTTCCATAATGATAGAAAATATCAGAGGGGATAATGGGCATCCCTGCTGTGTCCCATTAGTGATTTGGAATTGGTTTGAGAGTATTCCATTCACCATGACTTGGGCAGAGGGTCCCGAGTAGAGTTTTAGTAGCTGATAGGATTGCACCGTCAAATCCCATTCTTCCCAAGGTAGCAAAGGCATATCCCCAGTGGACTCTATCGAATGCCTTCTCTGCGTCTAGAGCAGGCATCCTCAAACTGCGGCCCTCCAGCTGTTGCAAAACTACAACTCCCAGCATGCCTGAACAGCCTACAGGTATCAGCCTACAGCAGGGCGTTGTGGGAGTTGTAGTTTTACAACAGCTGGAGGGCCGCAGTTTGAGGATGCCTGGTCTAGAGAAAGCAAGAGAGACGGTATTTTATTTTTGGAGACCTAATCAATCAGGTTTATAAGACGCCTAGTGCCATCTGGTGCTTGTCTACTTTTAGTGAATCCAACCTGCTCTCCTTTAATTAAGGAGGTTAAGATAGGAAGTAGCCGGGTAGCAATTATTTTGGCGTAAAGTTTGACATCTGTGTTGAGAAGGGAAAATGGACGGAAATTTGCTGAGGTGACAGGATCTTTTCCTGGTTTAGGTAGCGTGATGATGTTGGCTTTTAACATTTCCTTTGGGAAACTGCCCTCTGTCCTTGCTAAGTTGAAGATGTAGCATAGATGTGGTATCAGAATTTCTTGGAAGTGGTTTAAATATTCTCCTGGATACCCATCAGAACCGGGGGCTTTACCTGGTCTTAGTTTTTTGATTGCTTCAGCTACTTTTTGTTGTGTAAATTCTTTGTTTAGTCTCGATAGCTGGTTAATCGTTAAAGAAGGCAAACTAATAGAGTCCAAGAAGGAGTTAATAGACTCCGTCGTGGGTTGGGGGACGGAAGTTTCTTCCCTTAAGTTGTACAGGCTATAATAATATTTGCAGAATTCATCCGCTATGGTGAATGGATTTGTTATATCTACTTGCGCATTTCATTTTTTCATGGCTACTATTCTCACCTTGGTTCGATACTCCTTCACTCTTTGGGCCATTAACTTACTCGCTTTGTTGTAGGACGTGTAGTAAGATTGTCTAAGGGACCTCGTCTGCTTGTCGAATGTTTGGGTCAGATGTTTTTTGAGGGCAATGCGGGCTTCTGTTAGCAATTTAAAGTTATTTGGAGTGGGCCTTAATTTATGTGTCGATTCTAATGTGGCAATAGCTGTTAAAAGGTGTTCGGTTTCTTCTAATCTCCTTTTAGTGTAGTGAGTGGACTGATGTATTAGCAGGCCTCTCATGTAGGCCTTGTGCATATTCCAAAGAGTGAATGGGTTCAGTGATGAGATTGTGTTTATAGAGAATAATTATTTTAGAT
Source organism: Bufo bufo (assembly GCF_905171765.1). Classification (NCBI taxonomy): domain Eukaryota; kingdom Metazoa; phylum Chordata; class Amphibia; order Anura; family Bufonidae; genus Bufo; species Bufo bufo. The sequence goes on from NC_053393.1 coordinate 155,012,423, forward strand.
CTGATGAGAGTTTGTCTTTAACCCCTTTGGGACAAAGCCTTATTTCACCTTAAGGACCAGGCCATTTTTTGCAAATCTGACCAGTGTCACTTTAAGTGCTGATAACTTTAAAACGCTTTGACTTATCCAGGCCATTCTGAGATTGTTTTTTCGTTACATATTGTACTTCATGGCACTGGTAAAATGAAGTAAAAAAAAAAAACAAATTTAGCAAAAATTTGTAAAAAATTGCAAATTTCCAAGTTTCAATTTCTCTACTTCTATAATACATAGTAATACCTCCAAAAATAGTTATTACTTTACATTCCCCATATGTCTACTTCATGTTTGGATCATTTTGGGAATGATATTTTATTTTTTGGGGATGTTACAAGGCTTAGAAATTTAGAAGCAAATCTTAAAATTTTTCAGAAATTTGCAAAAACACAATTTTTAGGGACCAGTTCAGGTCTGAAGTCACTTTGCAAGGCTTACATAATAGAAGCCACCCAAAAATGACCCCATTCTAGAAACGACACCCCTCAAGGTATTCAAAACTGATTTTACTAACTTTGTTAACCCTTTAGGTGTCGCACAAGAGTTATTGGCAAATGGGGATGAAATTTGCGAATTTCATTTTTTTGCCAAATTTTCAATTTTAACCAATTTTTTCCACTAACAAAGCAAGGGTTAACAGTCAAACAAGACTGTATCTTTATTGCCCTGACTCTGTTTACAGAAACACCCCATATGTGGTCGTACACTACTGTACGACCACACAGTAGGGCGTAGAGTGAAAGGTGCGCCATATGGTTTTTGGAAGGCAGATTTTGCTGGACTGGATTATTTACACCATGTCCCATTTGAAGCCCCCCTGATGCACCCCTAGAGTAGAAACTCCATAAAAGTGACCCTATCTAAGAAACTACACCCCTCAGGGTATTCAAAACAGATTTTTACAAACGTTGTTAACCCTTTAGGTGTTGCACAAGAGTTATTGGCAAATGGGGATGAAATTTGAGAATTTAATTTTTTTGCCAAATTTTCCATTTTAACCCATTTTTTTCACTAACAAAGCAAGGTTTAACAGCCAAACAAGACTGTATCTTTATTGCCCTGACTCTGCCGTTTACAGAAACACCCAATATGTGGACGTACACTACTGTACGGCCACACGGCGGGGCGTAGAGGGAAAGGAGCGCCATGTGGTTTTTGGAGGGCTTATTTTTATGGACCAGTTTATTTACACCGTGTCCTGTTTCAACCCCCCTAATGCACCCCTGGAGTAGAAACTCCCTAAAAGTGACCCCATTTTGGAAACTACGGGATAAGGTGGCGGTTTTGTTGGGACTATTTTTAGGGTACATATGATTTTTAGTTGCTCTATATTAAATTTTTGTGAGGCAAGGTTACCAAAAATTTAAATTCTGAAATTTCATCTCCATTTGCCATTAACTGTTGAGGAACATCTAAATGGTTAATAAAGTTTGTAAAATCAGTTTAGAATACCTTGAGGGGTGTAGTTTCTTATATGGGGTCAGTTTTAGGAAGTTTTTACTCTAGGGGTGCATCAGGGGGGCTTCAAAAGGGACATGGTGTCAATAAAAAAGGCCATCAAAATTGGCCTTCCAGAAACCATGTCGGTCCTTTCCTTTTGCGCCCTGCCTTTTAGTGATACAGCAGTTTACGACCACAAATGTGGCGTTTCTGTAAACTGCAGTATCAGGGTAATAAATATTAAGTTTTGTTTGGTTGTTAACCCTTGCTTTGTTACCGGAAAAAACGGATTGAAATGGAAAAGTGCCAAAAATAGCTGTTTTGGCACAGTTTTTTTTTTTTTTTTGGACCGTGTTAATCTGGGGGGTTAGGTCATGGGGTATTTTTATAGAGGAGATTATTACCGACGCGGAGATACCTAATAAGTATACTTTTTTTTATTATTTTAGTTTTTACTATTTTTTTTGGTGTCTCAAGTCTGAGAACCATAGTTTTTTTTATCCGATTGTCAGTGGCTACATTGGGATATAAATTTAGTACTCCATGGAAGTGTGGTACTCCCTGAAGCAACCAATAATGCAAAAGCCCGGATGATCGGGGGACGTGTCACATTGAGTAGTGGTGTCTTTCCGTATCCCCCTCCTGTGACAAACTCTGCACCTTTTGGGTTCGTCCCCTCTTTCCAGTATGGGGGACCACACCTGGAAAGTGTTGGCCAGGGACGATCCGGGCGCCTCCAGTTCGTGAGGTACTCCGGCCTGCTCTTTTCCGGTCCGAAAAGATCAGGGCCTTGAGGACTGCCTCATAGAACTAAAGGAATGTCCCTGTGTTGCCAGCGCTCCGGGACAGCACAAAAGAGTTGTACATGGCAACCTGCACCAAGTAGCAACTTTTTTGTACCATGCCCAGGTTTTGCGCATGGCATTATATGGCTTGAGGATGTAGTCAACGATACAATTGGGCTTGAGGACCGTTGCCACGGTACCTTGCACAGGGACAGGGGTGATGACGTTACCATGAATTGTGGACAGTACAAGGACATCCCTCTTGTCCTTATATCTGACCAGCAACAGGTTTCCAGTTTTAAGGGCATGGGTCTCACCCCTGGGGATAGGTACCTGGAGGGGGTGGGCAGGGAGGCCGCGTTGATTTTTCCGCACGGTCCCACAAGCGGACGTGGATCTGGCGGCGAGGGACTGGAACAAGGGGATACTAGTATAAAAGTTATCCATGTAAAGGTGGTAACCCTTATGTAGCAGTGGGTGCAAAAGGTCCCACACAAGTTTCCCGCTAACACCCAGAGTGGGGGACATTCTGGGGGTTGAATACGGGAATCTCGCCCCTCGTACATACGAAACTTGTAAGTGTACCTTTCACAAGGGTGTCAAGAGCCACGTCTGACTCCGTTATACCCGGGGTCAGTAAGTCGCAGCGGGTGGCTGCTCGTTTGATGTACAAAGACAGTGCTGTTTCGTAATGGTAGCTTTCTGGGTTTGCCTTGCAATCCTTTTTGGCTCACTCAGGGATCCGTAGCTTCTCCTCCTCAGCTGTTTTTTGTCCAGCAATCCCAACCTCCTTATATTCCCATCTCCCACTTCTCTGGTTGCCAGATATAGAGCTTCCTGCCTGGACTTCTATACTGACCCACTGGAGCTGAGTAGCTGAGATCCCTGGTTGTTGTTCCAGAGTGTTACCCTCCGGATCCCTGTTGGGCCTTGGTGGTCTGCTGTTGTCGCCCACCTGGGATTATATGTTTGTCTGTATTGTCTGTCCTCTCCTTGGTGTTTTCCTTTAGTGTCAGTGGTGCGGACTAGTGATCCCACCGCCCTGTTCACTACACAGGGCTCATCTTAGGGAAAGCCAGGGTTTAGGCACGTGATCGGCTAACGGGTGAGGAACCCGTCTAGGGACGTCAGGGCAGTCAGGTGCCAGCCGCAAGGTGAGTCGGGGTCACCACCTTTCCCTCTCCCTTCTACAGGGCCTTCCCATTTCCCTCCCTTTGCGTGACGCCGGTCATTACATTATATCTGGCCCTTATTTTGTGTAGGTAAAAAAAAATTAAAAAATTTCTTTCTACCTACTTAGAATCCAGTATGGATCCAATTGCTGCTTTGTCAAAGCAACTTCAAGGCCTGTCTTTGGAGGTGGCAGGATTGAAGGCGTCGGTCCTCCAGCAACAGCAGCAATTGCAACAGACCGCAAGCCCAGCGGTTGCTACAGGTAACCAGGTTGTTGCGGAACCCAAGGTTGTTCTTCCTGACAGATTTTCTGGGGGAAGGGACAAATTTGTAACGTTCCGTGAGGCCTGTAAATTATATTTTAAACTGCGCCCTTACTCCTCTGGTAATGAAGAACAGCGGGTGGGGGTTGTTATTTCCCTGCTGCAGGGGGACCTGCAATCCTGGACGTTCTCTTTACCCACTGATTCCCAGGCTCTCCGGTCAGTGGATGAATTTTTTGGGTCTCATATATGACGACCCTGACTGAGTCGCACTGGCTGAATCAAAATTACGGAGACTCCTACAGGGAGAGCGGCCAGTAGAGGAGTATTGCGCAGAGTTGGAACGACCCGGCTCTCAGGAGTCAGTTCTGCTCTGGGTTATCCGAAAGGATTAAGGATGTGCTTGCGCTGTATGAGACTCCCTTTTCCCTTGATGCGGTGATGTCCCTTTCTATCAGAATAGATAGACGTCTTAGGGACAGATTGAAAAATCCGGAGCAATTGGTAACCCCTCTCAAGCAGCAGTTAGTCTGTACGGACTTAGACGAGCCTATGCAGCTAGGAGGAACTACTCGTCAGGTCCATCCTCCTGAGGCTCGCCGTAGGCGTGGGGTTTGTTTTTTCTGTGGGGAGAGGGGTCATTTTATTAATGTCTGTCCTTCCTTCCTCAAAAACAAAAGACCGTCGGAAAACTACTAACCCCAGGCTGTGTGGAGGATGTCAGCCGGGGGGTGTACGTTTCATCCATACGAACATCGCAATTTGTGTTGCCAGCGGTTGTTGTTTTTGGCGTTAAGACGGAGACTATTTCTTTTTTTCTAGACAGTGGAGCAGGAGTAAATTTGATAGATGCCATTTTGCCCACACTATGGGTTTGTCTCTCTGTACGCTACAGAGACCTATTCCCATATTCGCTATTGATTCTGCTCCTCTGTCTCAGAGAAACCTCACTCACATTGTCCATAACTTGCACCTTCGGGTAGGGGACCACCATAACGAGTTGCTTTCATGGTATGTTCTGGAGGGGCTTCCCACTCCGGTGGTGTTGGGTCTTCTCTGGTTGGTAGCGCACAATCCAGTGGTGGATTGGCAGGCCAGGGAGATATTGGAGTGGAGTGAGCAGTGCAGAGAAAATTGCTTAAATAGCAATTGCTTAGTCACCTCCATAGCTACCCTACCCACATTTGTTTCGGACTTTGAGGACGTTTTTTCTGAAAAGGGTTGTCAGAAGTTGCCACCTCACCGTCCTTATGATTGCCCGGTTAACCTGATTCCCGGTGCAAAATTACCCAAGACCAGGTTATATAATCTTTCGGGTCCAGAGAGACAAGCCATGAAAGATTATATCTCAGAGAGCTTGGCTAAGGGACACATCAGACCCTCTTCTTCACCCGTGGCTGCAGGGTTTTTCTTCGTTAAAAAGAAAGATGGGGGCCTGCGTCCTTGCCTAGATTTTCGCGAATTAAACCAGACAACCATCCGAGACCCATACCCTCTTCCTCTCATTCCTGACCTGTTTAATCAGATTGCGGGTGCTAGGTGGTTCTCAAAACTTGATCTTAGGGGGGCCTACAATCTGATCAAGGAAGGGGATGAGTGGAAGACAGCCTTTAACACCCCTGAGGGGCATCATGAAAATCTAGTCATGCCTTTCGGTCTGACCAATGCTCCTGCTGTCTTCCAACATTTCGTTAATGACATTTTTAGTCATCTTATCGGCAGGTTTGTGGTGATATACCTAGATGATATTTTAATTTATTCGTCGGATCTGAAAACACATGAGGTGCATGTCAGACAGGTACTGCAGGTCCTACGGACGAATAAATTATATGCTAAAATTGAAAAGTGTGTTTTCGCCGTTCAGGAAATACAGTTCCTAGGGTATTTATTATCTGCTTCAGGTTTCCGTATGGATCCTAGGAAGGTCCAGGCAATTTTAGATTGGGATCTTCCTGAGAACCTCAAAGCACTGCAACGGTTCTTGGGCTTCGCAAATTTCTATAGAAAATTCATTAAAAATTATTCGGTGATTGTAAAACCCCTTACTGACATGACTAGGAAGGGGACTGATTTTTCTAAATGGTCTGATGCCGCTAAAATTGCTTTTTCCTCTCTAAAAGAGAGGTTTACCTCGGCACCTGTACTAATCCAACCTGATGTCTCCCAGCCTTTTATTGTTGAAGTAGATGCGTCAGAGGTGGGAGTGGGGGCTGTACTGTCTCAGGGTCCGTCTCCTGGCAAATGGCATCCTTGTGCTTTCTTTTCTAAAAAACTATCTGCAGCAGAGAAGAACTATGATATTGGCAATAGGGAACTATTAGCTATTAAACTAGCGTTTGAAGAATGGCGTCACTTTTTAGAGGTGGCAATCCACCCCGTCACTGTGATTACGGACCACAAAGGAGTGGTTGTCTCTGCGGTACACTCTGTTCTGGAGGGGAAGGTGTTAGAGGCCCAGGGGGACGCCCCGGTCTCTTGCCCCTCAGAGAAATTGTTTGTACCGTTGAACCTGCGCCTCGAATTATTAAAGGAACATCATAATTCGGCACTTGCTGGGCACCCAGGTAGTAAAGCAACCTTGGAGCTATTGTCTCGTCGTTTTTGGTGGCCAAGGTTGCGTCAGGATGTAATGGATTTTGTGTCTTCTTGTTCTACTTGTGCGCACGCGAAAGTCTCTCATACACGTCCTGCACGGTCTTTATTGCCACTTGTCATTCCCAATAGGCCATGGACACATCTGTCAATGGATTTTATCACTCACTTACCTTTGTCTGCAGGTAAAACAGTTATCTTGGTAGTAGTGGACAGGTTTAGCAAAATGGTACACTTCATTGCGTTACCCGCACTACCTAATGCTAAGACTCTTGCTCAGGTATTCATCAGTGAAATCGTGAAGCTTCACGGGGTCCCTTCCGATGTTGTTTCGGATCGGGGAACCCAGTTTATTTCTAAGTTTTGGAAAGCTTTTGTTCCCGTTTGGGGGTACACTTGTCCTTTTCCTCAACTTTCCATCCTCAGTCGAATGGACAGACTGAGTGTACCAACCAAAACCTTGAGACATATCTAAGATGTTTTGTGTCTGAAAACCAAGAGGTGTGGTCATCATATTTACCGTTAGCCGAGTTTGCCATAAATAATCGCCGTCAGGAATCTACTGGCAAGTCACCATTTCTTGGTGCATATGGTTTTCATCCCCAATTCTGTACTTTCAAAGAGGGGGGTCTTCTGGGGTTCCCGAAGAGGAACGGTTTTCGTCGTCTCTTTCATCTGTATGGCAGAAAGTGCAAGCTAATTTGAAAAATATGGGAGGTAAATATAAATGCATGGCTGATAAGAAACGGTCGCCAGGTCCGGACCTAGGAGTGAATGACTACGTGTGGTTATCTACTAGGAATATTAAATTAAAGGTTCCCTCTTGGAAACTGGGTCCTAGGTTTATTGGTCCTTACAAAATAGTAGCCATCATTAACCCCATGGCTTTTCGCCTGGAGCTACCTCAGACTTTTAAAATTCATAACGTCTTCCATAAATCGTTACTCAAAAAGTATGTTCCACCTCTAGAACCATCACCGCTGCCACCCCTCCTGTTATTGTGGATGGTAATCTAGAGTTTCAAATATCCAAACTTGTTGATTCTCGTCGGGTCCGCCGTTCTCTTCAATATCTGGTGCATTGGAGGGGTTACGGTCCCGAGGAAAGAATGTGGGTTCCAGCGTCTGAGGTAAACGCCGACAGGTTAGTTCGGGTTTTTCATGCCTCTCATCCTGAGAGACCGAGTCCTGAGTGTCCGGAGGCCCCTCGTGGAAGGGGAGGTACTGTCACAAGGGTGTCAAGAGCCACGTCTGACTCCGTTATACCCGGGGTCAGGAAGTCGCAGCGGGTGGCTGCACGTTCGATGTACAAAGACAGTGCTGTTTCGTAAAGGTAGCTTTCTGGGTTTGCCTTGCAATCCTTTTTGGCTCACTCAGGGATCCGTAGCTTTTCCTCCTCAGCTGTTTCTTGTCCAGCAATCCCAACCTCCTTATATTCCCATCTCCCACTTCTCTGGTTGCCAGATATAGAGCTTCCTGCCTGGACTTCTATACTGACCCACTGGAGCTGAGTAGCTGAGATCCCTGGTTGTTGTTCCAGAGTGTTACCCTCCGGATCCCTGTTGGGCCTTGGTGGTCTGCTGTTGTCGCCCACCTGGGATTATATGTTTGTCTGTATTGTCTGTCCTCTCCTTGGTGTTTTCCTTTAGTGTCAGTGGTGCGGACTAGTGATCCCACCGCCCTGTTCACTACACAGGGCTCATCTTATGGAAAGCCAGGGTTTAGGCACGTGATCGGCGTATAGGTGAGGAACCTGTCTAGGGACGTCAGGGCAGTCAGGTGCCAGCCGCAAGGTGAGTCAGGGGTCACCACCTTTCCCTCTCCCTTGGACAGGGCCTTCCCATTTCCCTCCCTTTGCGTGACGCCGGTCATTACAGTACCCTGAGGTACTCTCACAAAGTTTGCACAGATTCACGCCATACCTCACCCGCTTTGAGGGAACATACTGGCGGAAAATGAGTCTCCCCTTGAACGCCTTGATGAGTCCCTTAGAGACTCATCAACCGCGACCTCCATTCCAGGTACATAGGCCTGTACAAATTTGGCCCCAAAGTGATCGATGACCGGCCGTATCTTATACCGACTGTCATAGGCAGTATCACCTCGGGAGGGGGGGGGGACATGCTGCATTATCTGAATAATGCAGGCATTTCCGGATGGCCTCAAACCGGGAGCGTGTCATGGCCGTACTGTAAAGTGGGGTCTGGTAGAGGACGTCCCCACTCCAGTAATGCCTGACACTAGGTTTCTTGACTAGGCCCATATGCAGCACGAGGCCCCAAAATGTCCTCATCTCGGCTGCACTGACCGGCGTCCTGCCACCGGGCCTAGCCAAAAAGGAGCCCGGGTGTTGAGCAACGAACTGTTGGGGTTCGTCTGCTCCACCATTAGATTTACCAGTTGGTCACTGAAAAAATGACTAAAAAAGTCATATTCAGTGAAGCCCACTGTGAAAATCTGGATTCCTGGTTGGCCTACAAAATCAGGAATCACGGGCTCAAATCGCTCTGGTGTACACCAGACAAGTTCACCGGCAGGGGGCTCCGGTGGATTTAACTGGTGGGCAGGAAAACTAGTACGAGCCCCAGAGCTGCTCGTACTAGGGTGGGCCACAGGGTCCCTAACATGGTGGTCCCCTTGCTCCGCCTGGCGGCGTCTCCGCCTCCTTGGGGGCTCATCATCATCGCTAGATGATGAGGAGGATGCGGATGAAAACAGGATAGTGGGGTCATCCTCGTCCTCACTGGGACTCTCGGACTCAGAGGCAAGCTGGGTGTATGAACATCCGAGAACATCCGGCAGACGATAGGGGAGTGTGTGTCTGCGTGTGTATGTGAGTGCATGTAAATTTTTATTTGGTGTGCGTGTGTGTGGGGCACGGGTGTTCACGTATTCACCCTAAGCCTAACAGACAAAAAAAAAAAATACTAACTAAAAAAGGGGAAAAAATTTGAAAAAAAGGTTAAAAAAAATTCTAAACCGCTGATCAACCGTCCGAAGTTGATCAGCGGTGGATGTGCGATGCGCTAACAGTGGCCGGACGCTAAGAGTGCCGGCCACAGTCAGCGTACGCACAAAAAAAAAAACTGCCTGTGCCCCAAAAAAGTTGGGGGGGGGGCAGGGGGGCAAGCAGCAGCACCCCTGGGGGATCTAAGGTCACACAGCTGTGCTGTGGACCCCAGACACCCTACTTAGGGTGATGCAATAAAACTTTTTTCACACTAACTTTCCCTTTATTTTGCCTGCCTAGCCCAACCTTTCCCTAGACTTTCCCTAATTACCTGCTGATCAGATGGGGGGTGCTGGGGCACAGATCGGGTCCTGGGGGCAAGGATGGGTGCTGGGGCACAGATGGGGTGATGCTCCACACGTGCAGGCAGTGCTCCTCTCTACTCGGGCTCCAGACACAAAAGGAGGAGGAGAGGAGCGCTGCTATGATTTGAATCTCCCGCCGGCCCGCCCACCTACCAATCAGAGACGATCCTGAGAGGTGATGTCACCATCACCTCTCAGGATCGCAGGATGGTTATTGGTGGGGTAAAATCACACCACCGATCACCATCCTGTTTCGGGTTATCGGGTCCTCAGAGACCTGAATAACCCAGAAACGCAGAAAACCGCAGGTCTGAATTGACCTGCGGTTTTCTGCGAGCGCCGACATTGGGGGGGGAGGGGGGGGGTCACAGGACCCCCCGGCGCATCTAGCCAAGGTGCCTGCTCAATGATTTTAGCAGGCACCGGGTTCTGATCACCGCCCGCCGGGCGGCCGTGATCGGAACTATACATGACGTACCGGTACGTCTCGTGGCCTTAAGTACCAGGACAACATGCTGTACCAGTACGTCATGTGTCCTGAAGAGGTTAATACTGTCTATGGACAGTATAAAGGGGCTGAGTCTCCATATATAAGTGATAGCCGGGTGAGTTGGGGTACACACCACCATAGATATAGGAGCGTCATCTGACCATGTGATATTGTGAATTTTGCATGACAATATATCTGGCAGAACCCACTTAGAGAGGATGAACATATCTATCCTAGTATAAATGTGGTGTCTATGTGAATAAAATGTGTAGTCTTTTTCGTTATCATGAGTGCACCTCCAACCATCATACAAATCATGTTTTTTCAACCATGGGTCCAGGCCAGGGGAGGGCCTACATATTCCAGCTTTCTTTTTTTGAAGCATTAGACCAATAGATATGGGGGAAATTTTTATTGGTGAATTTAGGGGAATTATTTTAATTTTTCTTAAAGTGGGTTTCCTGTATGCAGATTATGTCTGCTCCCATATCTCTAGCTTCACTCCATACCAATGATCTCTTATAAGGACTGTTAAGGCCATATACAAATAATTAATATACATTTTTGATTCTAAAGCATCTCTTTAACAAGCGTGACAACCTTGTTCGGCAAGTAATACAATCACAAGTAATGGAATTCCCAGCATACCATTGCAAAGAAAGGGCTTTAAATATTGCTATCCAGCAAGGCCTATTAGGCCAAGGCAAGCCTTGCTCTGTAATTAAACTTATATTAAACAGTATAAGCAGATAAAACAAAAATTGAGCAGTACATATTACTGCACAAACCATGGGGATGGTATGTAGAAATAAAACAGTGTCCTGCAATATAATATACATTATGGTGGCCTCACGTGTCCCGTGAACTGGTGCCCCATTCTATGGGGATCCTGGAAGACTGTGAGGGGAATTTAGGAGAGATGTCATCTAGAAGTTGTAGCCCCCAGCTGCGTATAAGATAGAGTCCCTTCTCTAAGGAAGTAATAATGTGTTGTTCTCCATTTCTGGTGATGATTAGCTTTGCTGGGAAGCCCCATTTATACTGGATCTCGTGTTGGCGAAGGCTTCTGGTGAAGGGAAGTAGTTTTCTTCTTGCTGCCAAGGTATTCTAGGATAGGTCTGCAAAGAGTGTTATTGCTCGGAAGGGTTCAGGTAGCTTGCCTTTTTTTCCCTCACTGCCTGCATGAGTTGTTCTTTTATATGGTAGAAATGGATGCGTGCTATTGTATCTCTCGGTATTGACTCAGGAATAGATTTAAGCTTTGGGAGCCTATGAGCTCTATCAATGATTAAGTCTTTATCTGTGGCATTGGGGAGTATAGTTGTAATCAGCCTCTGGAGAAATTTCGCCAAGTTGGCTGGTGACACTGATTCTGGTATGCCACGGAACTTTACGTTATTGCGACGATTTTACACTATTGCGACGATTCCGGTCTTCTAGGTCTGCCATCTTGGATTTTATTGACTCCAGGTCTTCAGATAGATTATTATGAACGTCTACCAGCTCGTTATGTGCCAGAAGAAAATTCGCCCATTTTTGATTCTTTATGTTCAACACGATTTCCCAGGTCATTCACAGTGGCCGAAATGGTAAAAATTGCTTGAGTAATATCTCTTTGGATAGAATGCCTAAGCGCTTTCATTGCGTTTATCATAAAAGCTTATATGGCAGCCTAGTTGGTAGCAATAATGGAGGTCAATGCATCTCCTTGTTTTTCAATAGGATTTCTCTCCTGAGTGCCTGCTGTCGCAGAGAATGACAAAGTGGTTTCCCACCCTGTCTTTTGTTTGCTGGGGTTAGCTGCGGCTGATGCAGAGGTAAGAGGTAAGTGGTTGTTGGCGCGTTGCTGACCTGTGATCTTGTGCCTCTGGCATAGAAGATGGCGGGCTGCCTTGTTCTGTGTTGTGCCTTATATGTCCCCTGGCAGGGGTTTTTGGCGATTCCGAGCTGGTCGTGAGCCCCAGACACCTCTCCTCTAAGCTACGATCTGACCTCGAGGGAGAGGAGTACTTGCTGTATTCTGCGGTGCTTGGCTGCAGTGTCTCCTTCTCCCCTTCTCGCAACTTGTCTCCGTCTGAAGTTTTCTTGCCTCGTGGCAACGGGATCGCGGCCGCCATTGCCTGCCGTGAGGAAAAAGGCTGTAATCAGCTTTGGGGATCCTTCTTCCCCTGTTTGGGCATCTTGGGAGCTGTGGGGACTTATAAGAGGTGGAATATGGGTGAATTAGGCGTGAGCCACTGCTTTGAAAGTTGCTGAGCAGGATGCCTGAAGGGAGCTCTAACTCTAAGCGGCCATCTCACTCCCAGTCCAGGCCACGTCCCCCTGTATATGACTTTTTGATCGCTTGGTATTACACTTTTTGTGATGTAAGGTGACAAAAAATAGCTTTTTTGATACAGTTTTTATCTTAATTTTTTTTACAGTGTCCATCTGAGGGGTTAGGTCATGTGATATTTTAATATACCTGGTTGTTACAGACACGGCGATACCTAATATGTCTACTTTTAAAAAATTTTCACTTTTAACACAATAAAAGCATTTTTAAAACAATAAAAATTATGTTTTAGTGTCTCTATATTCTGAGAGCCATAGTTTTTTTTTATTTTGGTGACGGTTTGATTGGTACTATTTTGGGGGGCATATGCCTTTTTGATTGCTTGGTGTTGCACTTTTTGTGATTTTATTTTTTCTACGGCGTTCAGGTGTAGCGGCAATACCCAATATGCCTGTTTTTCTTTTCTTTTCTGTTTTCTTTTGGAAATTTTTTTTTTACTTGAAACTTTTTTTTTTTATTCTGAAAAACACTTTTTTTAACTTTTTATTTTTGTCCCACTCGGACTTCATCATCTGGGGTCTGATCTCCTCTGCAATGCATTACAATACAACCTGTATTGTAATGCATTGGCTGTCAGCGTTTATGCTTACAGCCTGCCTGTGAGACCCAGCCTAAGGGGCTGGATCTCACAGGCTTCCATAAAAGTGAAGCCCCGATGCCTATGGAAGGCATCGGGCTGCCTTCTCTGCCTTTAGGTCCCTGCCACAGCAACGCGGGGACCGATGGGGAAGAGAAGGGCACTCGTACCCTCCGCAAACCCTCTACGAGGGGGTTATATGCCAGCATCTGTGTTTTCAACAATGCCGGCGTATGCAGAAGGGACCCGGCTGTCAGTGACTGCCAGGCCTGTGCCGCTGATCGGGCGGGTGCAGGAGCTGCATGTACGGCGCTGGTCCTTAAGTCACGTCCACCAGCGCAGTACATGTATGTATATATACAGTTCCCTTTTAGATATTTTTTCTTTGTCTTTGAGCAATTGAGTAATAATTTAGTGTTGATCGAGCACCAAACTGCTCGGGTGTTTATGTGCTCGGGTCGAACACCTCGGGATGCTTGAGCACCCGAGCACAATGGAAGTCAATGGGAGCACCAGAGCATTAAACCAGGCACCCCCTGCTCTGAAGAGGGGAGGGTGTCTGGTTCATTAGAAAAGGTCAGAAATTGATGGAAACACCACCGAAATGGTTCGGGAACAGCATCGGGAGGATGTCTGGTTGCATCTTCGATTCCCAGGTCACTGCTAGGAACAATGTTGTCCGAGTAGTACGCCACTTTTACAGACTGACAATAATACGCACAAAACCAAAGATAAAATCTATTTTAGAGGAAAAATTGTTAGGAAACATTCTTTCCTGTATATTTACTTTATATAAAGTGCAAGTGCTGCCAAAAATTACAAGGAAGAGGCACTCCGATACAACCTGTATATCACATAATGGAGAGCCTCTTTCACATTGTGGTACAATTGTTTAGGTGGTGGGACTCCTACACTCATAAAGCCTATGCATTAACCACCTCAGCCCCCAGTGCTTAAACACCCTGAAAGACCAGGCCACTTTTTACACTTCTGACCTACACTACTTTCACCGTTTATTGCTCGGTCATGCAACTTACCACCCAAATGAATTTTACCTCCTTTTCTTCTCACTAATAGAGCTTTCATTTGGTGGTATTTCATTGCTGCTGACATTTTTACTTTTTTTGTTATTAATCGAAATTTAACGATTTTTTTGCAAAAAAATGACATTTTTCACTTTCAGTTGTAAAATTTTGCAAAAAAAACGACATCCATATATAAATTTTGCTCTAAATTTATTGTTCTACATGTCTTTGATAAAAAAAAAATGTTTGGGTAAAAAAAAAATGGTTTGGGTAAAAGTTATAGCGTTTACAAACTATGGTACAAAAATGTGAATTTCCGCTTTTTGAAGCAGCTCTGACTTTCTGAGCACCTGTCATGTTTCCTGAGGTTCTACAATGGCCAGACAGTACAAACACCCCACAAATGACCCCATTTCGGAAAGTACACACCCTAAGGTATTCGCTGATGGGCATAGTGAGTTCATAGAACTTTTTATTTTTTGTCACAAGTTAGCGGAAAATGATGATTTTTTTCTTTTTTTTTTTTTTCTTACAAAGTCTCATATTCCACTAACTTGTGACAAAAAATAAAAACTTCCATGAACTCACTATGCCCATCACGAAATACCTTGGGGTCTCTTCTTTCCAAAATGGGGTCACTTGTGGGGTAGTTATACTGCCCTGGCATTCTAGGGGCCCAAATGTGTGGTAAGGAGTTTGAAATCAAATTCTGTAAAAAATGACCTGTGAAATCCGAAAGGTGCTCTTTGGAATATGGGCCCCTTTGCCCACCTAGGCTGCAAAAAAGTGTCACACATCTGGTATCTCCGTACTCAGGAGAAGGTGGGGAATGTGTTTTGGGGTGTCATTTTACATATACCCATGCTGGGTGAGAGAAATATCTTGGCAAAAGACAACTTTTCCCATTTTTTTATACAAAGTTGGCATTTGACCAAGATATTTATCTCACCCAGCATGGGTATATGTAAAAAGACACCCCAAAACACATTCCTAAACTTCTCCTGAATACAGAGATACCAGATGTGTGACACTTTTTTGCAGCCTAGGTGGGCAAAGGGGCCCACATTCCAAAGAGCACCTTTCGGATTTCACTCGTCATTTTTTACAGAATTTGATTTCAAACTCCTTACCACACATTTGGGCCCCTAGAATGCCAGGGCAGTATAACTACCCCACAAGTGACCCCATTTTGGAAAGAAGACACCCCAAGGTATTCCGTGAGGGGCATGGCGAGTTCCTAGAATTTTTTATTTTTTGTCGCAAGTTAGTGGAAAATGCTGATTTATTTTTTTTTATTTTTTTTCATACAAAGTCTCATATTTCACTAACTTTTGACAAAAAATAAAAACTTCCATGAACTCACTATGCCCATCAGCGAATACCTTGGGGTCTCTTCTTTCCAAAATGGGGTCACTTGTGGGGTAGTTATACTGCCCTGGCATTCTAGGGGCCCAAATGTGTGGTAAGGAGTTTGAAATCAAATTCTGTAAAAAATGACGAGTGAAATCCGAAAGGTGCTCTTTGGAATATGGGCCCCTTTGCCCACCTAGGCTGCAAAAAAGTGTCACACATCTGGTATCTCCGTACTCAGTAGAAGTTGGGGAATGTGTTTTGGGGTGTCTTTTTACATATACCCATGCTAGGTGAGATAAATATCTTGGTCAAATGCCAACTTTGTATAAAAAAATGGGAAAAGTTGTCTTTTGCCAAGATATTTCTCTCACCCAGCATGGGTATATGTAAAATGACACCCCAAAACACATTCCCCACCTTCTCCTGAGTACGGAGATACCAGATGTGTGACACTTTTTTGCAGCCTAGGTGGGCAAAGGGGCCCATATTCCAAAGAGCACCTTTCGGATTTCACAGGTCATTTTTTACAGAATTTGATTTCAAACTCCTTACCACACATTTGGGCCCCTAGAATGCCAGGGCAGTATAACTACCCCACAAGTGACCCCATTTTGGAAAGAAGAGACTCCAAGGTATTCGCTGATGGGCATAGTGAGTTCATGGAAGTTTTTATTTTTTGTCACAAGTTAGTGGAATATGAGACTTTGTATGAAAAAAAAAATAAAAAAATAAAAAATCATCATTTTCCACTAACTTGTGACAAAAAATAAAAAATTCTAGGAACTCGCCATGCCCCTCACGGAATACCTTGGGGTGTCTTCTTTCCAAAATGGGGTCACTTGTGGGGTAGTTATACTGCCCTGGCATTTTCCAGGGGCCCTAATGTGTGGTAAGTAGGTAAATGACCAGTGAAATCCGAAAGGTGCTCTTTGGAATGTGGGCCCCTTTGCCCACCTAGGCTGCAAAAAAGTGTCACACATCTGGTATCGCCGTATTCAGGAGACGTTGGGGAATGTGTTTTGGGGTGTCTTTTTACATATACCCATGCTGGGTGAGAGAAATATCTTGGCAAAAGACAACTTTTTCCATTTTTTTATACAAAGTTGGCATTTGACCAAGATATTTATCTCACCCAGCATGGGTATATGTAAAATGACACCCCAAAACACATTCCCCAACTTCTCCTGAGTACGGCGATACCAGATGTGTGACACTTTTTTGCAGCCTAGATGCGCAAAGGGGCCCAAATTCCTTTTAGGAGGGCATTTTTAGACATTTGGATACCAGACTTCTTCTCACGCTTTGGGGCCCCTAGAATTCCAGGGCAGTATAAATACCCCACATGTGACCCCATTTTGGAAAGAAGACACCCCAAGGTATTCAATGAGGGGCATGGCGAGTTCATAGAAATTTTTTTTTTTTTGGCACAAGTTAGCGGAAATTGATATTTTTTATTTTTTTCTCACAAAGTCTCCCGTTCCGCTAACTTGGGACAAAAATTTCAATCTTTCATGGACTCAATATGCCCCTCACGGAATACCTGGGGGTGTCTTCTTTCCGAAATGGGGTCACATGTGGGGTATTTATACTGCCCTGGCATTCTAGGGGCCCTAAAGCGTGAGAAGAAGTCTGGAATATAAATGTCTAAAAAATTTTACGCATTTGGATTCCGTGAGGGGTATGGTGAGTTCATGTGAGATTTAATTTTTTGTCACAAGTTAGTGGAATATGTGACTTTGTAAGAAAAAAAAAAAAATTCCGCTAACTTGGGCCAAAAAAATGACTGAATGCAGCCTTACAGGGGGGGGGGGGGATCAATGACAGGGGGGTGATCAATGACAGGGGGGTGATCAGGGAGTCTATATGGGGTGATCACCCAACTGTCATTGATCACCCCCCTGTAAGGCTGCATTCAGACGTCCGTATGATTTTTACGGATCCGATCAGTCTATCAGTGGATCCGTAAAAATCATGCGGACATCTGAATGGAGCTTTACAGGGGGGTGATCAATGACAGAGGGGTAATCAATGACAGGGGGGTGATCAGGGAGTCTATATGGGGTGATCACCACAGTCATTGATCACTCCCCTGTAAGGCTGCATTCAGACGTCCGTATGATTTTTACGGATCCGATCAGTCTATCAGTGGATCCGTAAAAATCATGCGGACATCTGAATGGAGCTTTACAGGGGGGTGATCAATGACAGAGGGGTAATCAATGACAGGGGGGTGATCAGGGAGTCTATATGGGGTGATCACCTCCGTCATTGATCACTCCCCTGTAAGGCTGCATTCAGACGTCCGTATGATTTTTACGGATCCGATCAGTCTATCAGTGGATCCGTAAAAATCATGCGGACATCTGAATGGAGCTTTACAGGGGGGTGATCAATGACAGGGGGGTGATCAGGGAGTCTATATGGGGTGATCACTACAGTCATTGATCACTCCCCTGTAAGGCTGCATTCAGACGTCCGTATGATTTTTACGGATCCGATCAGTCTATCAGTGGATCCGTAAAAATCATGCGGACATCTGAATGGAGCTTTACAGGGGGGTGATCAATGACAGGGGGGTGATCAGGGAGTCTATATGGGGTGATCACCACAGTCATTGATCACGCCCCTGTAAGGCTGCATTCAGACGTCCGTATGATTTTTACGGATCCGATCAGTCTATCAGTGGATCCGTAAAAATCATGCGGACATCTGAATGGAGCTTTACAGGGGGGTGATCAATGACAGGGGGGTAATCAATGACAGGGGGGTGATCAGGGAGTCTATATGGGGTGATCACCACAGTCATTGATCACTCCCCTGTAAGGCTCCATTCAGACGTCCGTATGATTTTTACGGATCCGATCAGTCTATCAGTGGATCCGTAAAAATCATGCGGACATCTGAATGGAGCTTTACAGGGGGGTGATCAATGACAGAGGGGTAATCAATGACAGGGGGGTGATCAGGGAGTCTATATGGGGTGATCACCACAGTCATTGATCACTCCCCTGTAAGGCTGCATTCAGACGTCCGTATGATTTTTACGGATCCGATCAGTCTATCAGTGGATCCGTAAAAATCATGCGGACATCTGAATGGAGCTTTACAGGGGGGTGATCAATGACAGGGGGGTGATCAGGGAGTCTATATGGGGTGATCACCTCCGTCATTGATCACTCCCCTGTAAGGCTGCATTCAGACGTCCGTATGATTTTTACGGATCCGATCAGTCTATCAGTGGATCCGTAAAAATCATGCAGACATCTGAATGGAGCTTTACAGGGGGGTGATCAATGACAGGGGGGTGATCAGGGAGTCTATATGGGGTGATCACCACAGTCATTGATCACTCCCCTGTAAGGCTGCATTCAGACGTCCGTATGATTTTTACGGATTCGATCAGTCTATCAGTGGATCCGTAAAAATCATGCGGACATCTGAATGGAGCTTTACAGGGGGGTGATCAATGACAGGGGGGTAATCAATGACAGGGGGGTGATCAGGGAGTCTATATGGGGTGATCAGGGGTGATCAAGGGTGAATAAGGGGTTAATAAGTGACAGGGGGGGGGGGGTGTAGTGTAGTGGTGCTTGGTGCAACATATTACTGAGCTGCCTGTGTCCTCTGGTGGTCGATCCAAACAAAGGGGACCACCAGAGGACCAGGTAGCAGGTATATTAGACGCTGTTATCAAAACAGCGTCTAATATACCGGTTAGGGGTTAAAAAAATCACATCTCCAGCCTGCCAGCGAACGATCGCCGCTGGCAGGCTGGAGATCCACTCGCTTACCTTCCGATCCTGTGAACGCGCGCGCCTGTGTGCGCGCGTTCACAGGAAATCTCGCGTCTCGCGAGAGGACGCACCGGCGCGTCCACCCAGAACAACAGGACCGCCGCAAAGACGCAATCCTGCGTACGGCGGTCCTGAGGAGGTTAAGTGAAAGTGCTTCCAAAAATTACAAGGAACCGCCACTCCAATACAACCTTTATTACACAAAAAGGAGGGCATCCTACACCCTTGAAAAATTATGATTGATAGCCTGCTGGTGACCCTCAAAAGCATTAGGAGCAAGGGCCTGCTGGTGACCCTCTAAAACATTAGGGGCGAGGGCCTGCTGCTAAGCTGACCATCTAAAACATTAGGGGGAAGGGTCTGCTGCAGAGCTGACTCTCTAAAACATTAGGGGCGAGTGCCTGCTGCTGATCTGAGCATCGAAAAAATTATGGGCGAGTGCCTGCTGCTGAGCTGACCATTGAAAAAATTATGGGCGAGGGCCTGCTGGTGTGCTGACCCTGTAAAATATTATGGGTGAGGGCCTGCTGGTGAGCTGGCCCTCTAAAAGATTGTAGTTGAGGGCCTGCTGGTGAGCTGACCCTCTAAAACATTATATGCGAGGGCCTGCAGGTGAGCTGATCATATAAAGGTTTGGAGGTGAGGGCCTGATGGTGAGCTGTCCTCTAAAAGATTATATGCAAGGGCCTGTAGGTGAGCTGACTCTAAAACATTACATGCGAGGGCCTGCAGGTGAGCTGACCCTCTAAAAGATTGTAGGTGAGGGCCTGCTGGTGAGCTGGCCCTCGAAAAGGTTTTAGGTGAGGGCCTGCTGGTGAGCTGACCCTCTAAAACATTATATGCGAGGGCCTGCAGGTGAGCCTACCCTCTACAACATTAGGAGCGAGGGCAGACTAATAGGCATGTTGATATGATGGAAGAGGACGAGAAAAGGAAGATTGAACCATATACCCTTTTTTGTGGTGGAAGGGGTGCATGGTAACACAGTGTATTCAGTACATTATACAAAAAAACATTTAAAGTGCCTTTACTGTATGTTCAGCCGCTTTCCTCTGGTGGAGTAGAGTAGTCAGGGGCAATCCAGGCCTTGTTCATTTTTATAAGAGTCAACCTGTCAGTATTATAGGTGACAGGCGGATGAGCTTATCAGTTATTATGCCCCCAGCAGCACTAAATACCTGCTCTGACAAAACGCTGGCGGCAGGGTAGGCCAGCACCTCCAAGGCATAGAGCACCAGTTTCTCCCACGTGTCCAGCTTGGACACCCAGTAGTTGTAAGGCACAGAGGGGTCATTGAGGATGCTGACACGGTCTGCTACGTACTCCTTCACCATCTTCTAAAATGTTTCCCTCCTTGTGACACTAGGTAGCGAATCAGGGTGAGGGTGCTGGCGGGGTGTAATGAAACTGTCCAAGGCTTTGGAGCGTGTTGCCCTGCCTCTGTTAGAACTGCTGTGTGTTCCCCTCGTCTCCCCTCCTTGGTTGCCCAAAGAACTTCGTACTCTGCCGCCAGCGTTGTCAGTTGGAAATTTTGGGAGCAAGTGTATTGCACCATTTTCTGTTCATCCTCTCCACCACAGGAATGGGAGATGACAAGTTCTCTTTGTAGCGAGGGTCGAGAAGGGTGAACAACCAGTAAACGGTATTGTCCAAAATGCGTGAAACGCGTGGGTCACGGGAAAGGCAGCGTAACATAAAGTCAGCCATGTGTGCCACAGTCCCAACAGGCAATAATTCGCTGTCATCATCAGGAGGATGACTCTCAATCTCCTGTTCCGCCCATCACGCTGAACAGATGAAATTAAACTTCCATGGGTACTACCCTCTGTAGTGGAGGCAAACGTCTCCTGTTCCTCCTCTTCCTCCTCATCATCCAATTTGTGCTGAGAAGACGAACTGAGGGTGGTCTGGCTATCACCCTGTGTAATGTCTTCCCCCATTTCCACCTCTTCCACGTGCAAAGCGCCCGCCTTAATTGTGAGCAGCGAGCTTTTGATTAGATACAGAAGTTGGATGGTGACGCTGATAATAGCGTTATCGCTGCTCACCATCTGTGTTGATTCCTCAAAGAGGTCAGACCTCCAAGCCCCCTCCTCGCTTGTGAAGAGCTGAAGCTGACTGGAAAGGCGACGACCATGTTGCAGCTGGTATTCCACTACTGCCCTCTGCTGCTCACAAAGCCTGGCCAACATGTGGAACGTCGAGTTCGAGCGAGTGCTCACATAGCACAACAGTCGGTGAGCTGGCAATTGTAAGCGCTGCTGCAGCATTGATAGACCGGCGAAGTTGTCGATGACTTTGCGGAAATGTGCACACACGGAGCATCTTTACCAGTAGCTCAGGCAAATTGGGGTCGATTTTGAGAAACCGCTGAACCACTACGTTTAAGACATGGGCTAGGCATGGGATGTGTCTGAGCTTGCCGGGCTCCAAAGCCGCCATCAAGTTACAGCCATTATCACACACAATCATGCCTGGTTTTAGGTTGAGTGGCGAGAGCCACAGCTCAGTCTGGTCTCTTATACCCTGCCACAGCTCTGCAGCGGTGTGCTGTTTGTCACCTAAGCAGATCAGCTTAAGCACGGCCTGTTGACACTTCCCCACTGCAGTGCTACACTGCTTCCAGCTACTGACTGATGACTGACTGGTGCTGCAAGAGGATAATTCTGAGGTGGAAGTGGAGGAGGAGGCGGAGGAGGAGAAGTGGCGGTTGGAGCCACTAACGTAGGTAGTGGCAGAAACCCTGATGGAATTATGGCCCGCAATCCTGGGCGTGGATAGCACCTGTGCCATACCAGGGTACAACTCGCTCCTGGCCTCCACAATGTTCACCCAGTGTGCCGTCAGGGAAATGTAGCGTCCCTGGCCAAAAGCACTTGTCCATGTGTTAGTGGTTAAGTGGACCTTCCCAATAATTGCTTTGGTCAGGGCACGGGTGATGTTACGGGACACATGCTGGTGTAAGGCAGGCACGGCACACCTTGAAAAATAGTGGCGGCTGGGGACTGCGTAACGAGGGACGACTGCCAACATCAGGCTGTCGAAGGCCTCAGTATCCACAAGTCTAAATGGCAACATTTCCAGGGCCAGTAATTTGGAAAGTTGCGCATTTAGTGCTATGGCCTGTGGCTGCGCTGGGACATGGAATTGGATGTGGTCGCTGATGGTGCTTGCGAAGGTGCAGATGCAGGGCAGGAGGCATCTCGGCCTGCGCCTTCATCGGGGGATTGGCCAGCACATAACACAGGGGAAGAGGAGGCAGTAGTGTGACCCGCAGACACAGATTGTGGACCCAGGTGTTTGGCCCGCCTATTACGGTGCTTTAATGCCATGTGGTGGATCATGCTGGTAGTGGTGAGGTTGCTAGTTTTGACGCCCCTACTCATTTTTGTATGGCATAGGTTGCAAATGACAATTCTATTGTCGGCCGCACTTTCCTCAAAAAAGCGCCAGACTGCGGAACACCTACCCCTTGGCAAGGGAGATTTCCGCAAGGTTGTGCTCAGGGGAACAGTTGCGGGCCTGTTTGGCGTGGCCTGCCTTCTCCCTTTTGCCATCCCACTGCCTCTTTCAGCCTGTTGCGGTGCTGCTGATCCCTCCCCCTCTGTACTGCTGTCCTCGCTCGGCTTGCCACCTTCCCAGGTAGGTTCAGTGACTTCATCGTCCACAACCTCCTCTTCCACTTCCTCACTCTGCTCATCCTCCTGACTTGTTGACCTAACAACAACCTCAGTTATTGACAACTGTGTCTCATCCTCGTCATCAACCTCTTGAGACACTAATTGCCGTTGACTAATTGGCAACTGTGTCTCATCATCATCCACCTCGTGAAACACTAATTGCCGTTCCCCACCGTCATGTTCTTGTGACTGTGGATGCTCAAGAATTTGGGAATCAGGGCACAAGATCTTGTGTCCCTCTTCAAGCGGGCTTGTTGAGAGGCCCAAATGAAGAAATGGTGCTGAAAATAGCTCCTTGGAATATCCGAGTGTGGGATCACTTGTTTGACAAGACTCTCCATGGTGGGAGGAAGGAGGATCAGGGTGAGTATTGTGTTGACCTACTGTCAGTAGGTCTTGGCAACTGAAACTGGACTTGGTGGAAGACAGGGTGGTGCTTAACCGACTGGAAGCATTATCTGCTGAAATCCAACCGACCACCTGGTCGCATTGGTCTGACTACGAGAGTGTTGTCCTGCGCCGTCCTGCAATCTGGGACACGAAGCTAGGTATCGTGGATGATTAAAATAATCATGTGCTCTGGCAGTAGGCACAGTTTCAATGCGCCCAGGGCCACGGCCTCTGCGTGTACCATCAGCAGGTTGCGCTGAAAATATATATTGCTGCTGCCTTTTGGGTCTCTGACAAGTTTTTCTACTGAAAAAAAGAAAATTTCCCTCCCTACACTATCTTTCCCTTCTTCACCACAGCTCTCCCTGACTAACACTGAGCTGAACACGTGTCATCGGGTGCTATATAGCCAGAGGAACACACAGATAAAAGAGGCCAATGCCAGAGGAACACACAGATACAAGAGGCCAATGCCAGAGGAACACACAGATACAAGAGGCCAATGCCAGAGGAACACACAGATAAAAGAGGCCAATGCCAGAAGAACACACAGATAAAAGAGACCCACACCAGAGGAACATAGACATAAAAGAGGCCAATGCCAGAGGAGCAAAGAGATAAGAGAGGCCAATGCCAGATGCAGACAGAGATAAAAGAGGCCAATGCCAGAGGAGCACAGAGATAAGAGAGGCCAATGCCAGAGGCAGACAGAAATAAAAGAGGCCAATGCCAGAGGAATACACAGATAAGAGAAGCCAATGCCAGAAGAACACAGAGATAAAAGAGGGCAATGCCAGAGGAACACACAGATAAAAGGGGCCTATGTCAGAGGAACATAAATATAAGAGTGGCCAATGCCAGATGAACACACAGATAAAATAGGCCAATGCCAGAGGAACACACAGATAAAAGAGGCCAATGCCAGAGGAACACACAGATACGAAAGGCCAATGCCAGGAAAACACAGAGATAAAAGTGGCCAATGCCAGAGGAACACACAGATACAAGAGGCCAATGCCAGAGGAACACACAGATAAAATAGGCCAATGCCAGAGGAACACACAGATAAAAGAGGCCAATGCCAGAGGAACACACAGATACGAAAGGCCAATGCCAGGAAAACACAGAGATAAAAGTGGCCAATGCCAGAGGAACACACAGATAAAAGAGACCAACGCCAGAGGAACACAGACATAAAAGAGGCCAATGCCAGAGGAGCACAGAGATAAGAGAGGCCAATGCCAGAGGCGGACAGATATGAAAGAGGCCAATGCCAGAGGAACACACAGATAAGAGAAGCCAATGCCAAAAGAACACAGAGATAAAAGAGGCCAATGAAAGAGGAACACACAGATAAAAGAGGCCCAAACTGTCCTGATATGACTGTTTCTATGTGCTTTTGTTGGCTCGCAGAGAGCTTCTCCAGGACCACTTCTATATTGAAATATAAATCTGGATGTTGTCAGTAACAATATACAGATAAAATGGATTCACCCAGCCACCAAATATCTATAGGGTAGAGAGAGAAACCTAGTTGTTAGGTGCTGAATTAATAGTCTAGACCTTGACTACCTCTTACAGGAGGGCCTGATATGGTAGCAGATTTTGGAACCCCCTTTTTCCTTACTCAGATTACTATTTACAAGAAGAATATTTAAACTGGTTCCATATATAGTGCAGATTGTGTTTAAGGTAACTGTATAGCATAATTTGGAAGGCTACCAAATATTCTCTGTAAAATAATTTGACTAGTACATGGAAGAGACCAGACAAAAGTTCTGTCCTTTAAGGCTTCTGCAAATAAATGTAGCCTTTCTTTAAACAGATAAGCTGTAATCTCTGTTGGATGTCCTGAACACGACAGGTAACCGTCCACTCTTCATACTTCAGCTTAATGTAATGAACTTTCTAACTGCTAATTGTCATGAACAACTACAGTTTTTTGGGGTGCGCCTTTCACAAGTTCACACTTTCTACACAAGATTGGGATCCGGACATTCAGCATATAAGTATACTTGATGGTATTACACCCAGTACCATTTCTTTGTCTTAGTCTTAATCACTCTACAAGTCAGTATATTGTATATCTCTATTTTTTTACTGCCAGCTTCGTACTCTAACTTGATGTACATCATGAAAAGACTGTAGCCACTTGTCCTTCTTTGTAATTTTGCCTTTTCTTGGAATAATTGCCATAAGCCACATTTCCTTCCTGTAGTTTCCAAATGTCCTATGGATCTATTCAACCACTTTTAAAGCTGATTTACATCTCAGGGTATTTAGTGTGTCTACATGCTGTGTAATTGACCTTCAAAAATTGAAACAGGCAGGGAAAAAAGTCTTCAGTTTTTTAAGTATTTCTTTGACAAGCTCACCTCTAGTTGAAAAACCTAAATGACAGCTTAATGAACTTTTTTGCATATGTCTCAAATTCTTATTGATGTATGCTTGCTTAATTGTAACAAGTATAGATGAGATAGATAGATAGATAGATAGATAGATAGATAGATAGATAGATACAAGTCTAAAGTCAGGTCAAAAATATTGCAAACTCATATGTGTATATAAAATAAAAGGATGTCACATCCTGTGTCTCCTCCACTCTCCATACAATGTGTTTTGTACACTTTCAGAGGCTTTTTATATTATTACAATTTACTCATTTTGGACTAAAATTCATTGTTTTACTTGGTCTTTATTAAAAATGTTCATCTGTTTCTGAGATGCAACGGTTAAGGCTACTTTCACACTGGCGTTTCTGGGTCCGCTTGTGAGATCCGTTCAGGACTCTCACAAGTGGCCCAAAATGGATCAGTTCAGCCCCAATGCATTCTGAATGGATAAGGATCCGTTCAGAATCCATCAGTTTGGCTGCGTTTGGTCTCCGTTACGTTTTTTAGACGGTCACTAAAACGCAGATTGCAGCGTTTTGGTGACCGTCTGACTATGCGGAGCCAAACGGATCCGTCTAGACTTACAAAGTAAGTCAATGGGGACAGATCAGTTTTTCACTGACACAATATGGTGCAATTGAAAATGGATCCGCCCCCCATTGACTTTCAGTGTAAGGCCCCTTTTACATGGGCGAGTATTCCGTGCGGATGCGTTGCGTGAGGTGAACGCATTGCACCCGCACTGAATACCGACCCATTCATTTCTATGGGGCTGTTCAGATGAGCGGTGATTTTCACGCATCACTTATGCGTTGCGTGAAAATCGCAGAATGCTCTATATTCTGCGTTTTTCACGCAACGCAGGCCCCATAAAAGTGAATGAGGTTGCAAGCAAGTGCGGATGCGGTGCGATTTTCACGCACGGTTGCTAGGAGACGATCGGGATGGAGACCCGATCATTATTATTTTCCCTTATAACATGGTTATAAGGGAAAATAATAGCATTCTGAATACAGAATGTAAAGTAAAATAGGACTGGAGGGGTTAAAAAAAAAAATATATAATAATTTAACTCACCTTAGTCCACTTGATCGCATAGCCGGCATCTCCTTCTGTCTCCTTTGTTGAATAGGACCTGTGGTGAGCATTAAGTACAGTTACAGGACCTTTGATGACGACACTCCGGTCATCACATGGTGCGTCACATGATCTTTTACCATGGTGATGGATCATGTGATGACCGGAGTGACGTCATCAAAGGTCCTGTAACTGTACTTAATGCTCACCACAGGTCCTATTCAACAAAGGAGACAGAAGGAGATGCCGAGCCACAATCAAGTGGACTAAGGTGAGTTAAATTTTTATTTTTTTTAACCCCTCCAGCGCTGTTTTACTTTGCATTCTGTATTCAGAATGCTATTATTTTCCCTTATAACCATGTTATAAGGGAAAATAATACAATCTACAGAACACCGATCCCAAGCCCGAACATCTGTGAAGAAGTTCGGGTTTGGGTACCAAACATGCGCGATTTTTCTCACGCGCGTGCAAAACGCATTACAATGTTTTGCACTCGCGCAGAAAAATCGCGGGTGTTCCCGCAACGCACCCGCACATTTTCCCGCAACGCCCGTGTGAAACCAGCCTAAGTCAAGGGCGGATCCGTTTTGACTTAGACTTTTTTTTAAATGAATAATGCAAACGGATCCATTATTAACGGATACAATTACAGTTGCAAGAAAAAGTATGTGAACCCTTTGGAATTATATAGATTTCTGCACATATTGGTCATAAAATGTGATATGATCTTCATCTAAATCACAACAATAGACAATCACAGTCTGCTTAAACCAATAACACACAAAGAATTGAATGTCACCATGTTTTTATTGAACACACCATGTAAACATTCACAGTGCAGGTGGAAAAAGTATGTGAAACCCTAGACTAATGACATCTCCAAGAGCTAATTGGAGTGAGGTGTCAGCCAACTGGAGTCCAATCAATGAGAGGAGATTGGAGGTGTTGGTTACAGCTGCCCTGCCCTATAAAAAACACACACCAGTTCTGGGTTTGCTTTTCACAAGAATCATTGCCTGATGTGAATGATGCCTCGCACAAAAGAGCTCTCAGAAGACATACGATTAAGAATTGTTGACTTGCATAAAGCTGGAAAGGGTTATAAAAGTATCTCCAAAAGCCTTGCTGTTCATCAGTCCACGGTAAGACAAATTGTCTATAAATAGAGAAAGTTCAGCACTGCTGCTACTCTCCCTAGGAGTGGCCATCCTGTAAAGATGACTGCAAGAGCACAGCGCAGACTGCTCAATGAGGTAAAGAAGAATCCTAGAGTGTCAGCTAAAGACTTACAAAGGTCTCTGGCATATGCTAACATCCCTGTTAGCGAATCTATAATATGTAACACACTAAACAAGAATGGATTTCATGGGAGGATACCACAGAGGAAGCCACTGCTGTCCAAAAAATACATTGCTGTACGTTTACAGTTTGCACAAGAGCACCTGGATGTTCCACAGCAGTACTGGCAAAATATTCTGTGCACAGATGAAACCAAAGTTGAGTTGTTTGGAAGAAACACACAACACTATGTGTGGAGAAAAAGAGGCACAGCACACCAACATCAAAACCTCATCCCAACTGTGAAGTATGGTGGTGGGGGCATCATGGTTTGCTGCTTTGCTGCATCAGGGCCTGGACGGATTGCTATCATCAAAGGAAAAATTTATTTTCAAGTTTATCAAGACATTTTACAGGAGAACTTAAGGCCATCTGTCCACCAGCTGAAGCTCAACAGAAGATGGGTGTTGCAACAGGACAACGACCCAAAGCATAGAAGTAAATCAACAACAGAATGGCTTAAACAGAAGAAAATACGCCTTCTGGAGTGGCCCAGTCAGAGTCCTGACCTCAACCCGATTGAGATGCTGTGTCATGACCTCAAGAAAGCGATTCACACCAGACATCCCAAGAATATTGCTGAACTGAAACAGTTCTGTAAAGAGGAATGGTCAAGAATTACTCCTGACCGTTGTGCACGTCTGATCTGCAACTACAGGAAACGTTTGGTTGAAGTTATTGCTGCCAAAGGAGGTTCAACCAGTTATTAAATCCAAGGGTTCACATACTTTTTCCACCTGCATTGTGAATGTTTACATGGTGTGTTCAATAAAGACATGGTAACATTTAATTCTTTGTGTGTTATTAGTTTAAGCAGACTGTGATTGTCTATTGTTGTGACTTAGATGAAGATCAGATCACATTTTTGACCAATTTGTGTAGAAATCCGCATCATTCCAAAGGGTTCACATACTTTTTCTTGCAACTGTATTTGCATTATTCGTGCGGATCTGTCTGTGCAGATACAAGACAGATCCGCACAAAACGTGAGTGTGAAAGTAGCCTAAAACATCAGCCTGTTTCCAAGCTGTCAGTTCTGTTTTCTTTGAATCCCGTCATCTAGCAGCTCATAAACACTAATTATTGCTCAATTATTATCAAACTGATAAGAATATGGCTTCAATAGGTGTTTATGCGGTCAGCAGGTC
This sequence comes from Bufo bufo, assembly GCF_905171765.1. Lineage (NCBI taxonomy): Eukaryota > Metazoa > Chordata > Amphibia > Anura > Bufonidae > Bufo > Bufo bufo. The sequence continues at coordinate 155,041,629 of NC_053393.1, forward strand.
ACAGATAAGAGCTCTACATGAGCCGTCAGATGACAGGATTTAAAGGAAACAGAACTGACAGCTTACAAACATATATTTTAACTGTTGCATCTCAGAAACAGATGAACATTTTTTATAAAGACCAATTGAAACAATGAATTTTAGTCCAAAATGAATAAAATAGAAGACCACTGAGGACAGCTGCCATTCAGTTTTGTCAATGGTCTTGTGCAGCTTGAACACACATCCCTTTAACCTAATATAAACACATGCAACTATGTTCAAATCAATGACATTGCTTTTGTTCTTAATGAAGCCATAATAGCTACAGCAGATCAATTTTCAAACAGATTTGATGGCGTTCTGATGGATCCCATTGGATATACACACCCACAATGAATCCTATGTGAACATAGCCTTTCCTATTTGTCCTATAAATTAAGTTTGAGATAATTTAATTACTTTTGTTACAGGTAATTATCAGGAACAAACAGTTCGTTAGTGATGGCGAAAGTTGTATATACATGCAGCAATCATTTGCTCTGTATGGAGACTAGAGATCTCTGCCATGATCTCTAGTCCTCACAGAGAATAAGTGTTTCTGGGCAGTTGATCATAGTTTACAGGAGGGTGATGTGCTGCACAGAGACGATGATTTTGGTTCAGGCCGAAAGACACGAGCACCTGATGAACGCGCTCATTCATCTGCTGATTGCCGACACCTTTACATGGACCAATTATCAGGAATGAGCATTCCTACAAATGCTCATCCCTGATAATTGTCCATATTGTTATTCCATGTAAAAGGACCTTTGGCGGCATTTTAGCCTATTGCAGATACTGTTGTTTACTTGATTTTAAGGATAGTTGCCATGTGTTTATAAACTGTTCTTGGGAAAATGCCTGCTGAGCTTGGTGTTCTTGGAAATATTTTTGTATTGTTAATTTAGAGGAAATTATTGAACTGAGTGGAAAAGTAAATTATTTTGTGTATTGTTCTCTTATTGTTACACCATACAGCATTCAGTGTGTAAACCTGAAAAACATAGTAATTTGCAAAACAGTACATTGGCAATTCATTCCGCAATATAGTAACAAGTTCATGGGGAAGATTCATACTGTGACCGTTCATAAAGGGAATTCAAACATAACTATAAGAAGATTATGCGAATGTATTACGCTAGTTATTTGGGGATCAAATTGATTTGTTTGTAATACCTGTTGTGCTTAGTATTAATTGTCAGAGTATCTTTATTAGAAATCAGCAAGGAACAGTCATGTAGAAATTATAATAATTAAACTTTTAAAATCAGTAACTTTAGTGGACCAGTAATCAAAGATGTAGTCTGCCTGTCTATCTATCTATCTATCTATCTATCTATCTATCTATCTATCTATCTATCTATCTATCTATCTATCTATCTATCTATCTATCTATCTATCTATCTATCTATCCAGGGCTGGGACAAGGTCCACCACCAACAGAGGCAGAGCTGCCTAAGTGCGCCCCCCCCCCCCCTTGCCTGCGCCCAGGGCCGGTGCAAGGTTTTTTACCAACACAAGCGAACCTACATTTTGGCACCCCCGACCCCCCCTCCCCCTTCAGCTCACCTGGGGGAAGGGGGGGGGGGGGGTGTGTGCCAAAAATGTAGGTTCGTCCCATAAGACGCACCTAGGTTTTAAAGGAGGATAATAGGAAACAATATTTTTCATTCCACCTCAGGTCAGACCAGCCATCAGACCCCAGCTCACAGGCACAGCCCCAATGCCTCAGATCAGACCCCCATGTCAGCCATCAGCCCTCCATGTCATATTTCTCCCCGTCCATGGCACAGACAGACTACAGACATTGTCTCCGGCCCATCATGTAACCCCATCCTCACCCATGTCACATTTCTCCCCCTCCATTTGATTGCTCGAACACCTAAAGAAATATATATATATTTTTTTAAACCTGATGTTTCTCCAGATGATCTTATGCTAAAAGTCATGGTAATAGAGTCTCAAAGGTCTATAGAAGCAGGTACACTATTTTTACAAACCTTTGAGACTCTATTAACACTACTATCAACATCAGGTCATTTAGAGAAACAGCATGTTTTTTTAATTATGTTTTTCCTTTAGGTGTTAAAACATAACTTTCATTTGATTGCTGTAAAACCTAAAGGAAAAATCTTTTTAAAAACCTGCTGTGTCTCTAGATGACCTTATGTTGATAGTAGTGTTAATAGAGCCTCAAAGGTCTGTAAAAATAGGGTAACTGCTTCTATAGACCTTTCAGACTCTATTACCACTGCTATCGACATAAGGTCATCTTGAGAAACAGCAGATTTTTAATTTGATTTCCTTTAGGTGTTCAAGCAATCAAATAAGTTATGTTTTAACACCTAAAGGAAAAAGATAATTTAAAAAACTTGCTCTTTCTCTAGGTGACCTTATGTTTATTGTAGTGTTAATAGTCTCAAGGGTCTATAAAAGCAGTTACCCTATTTTTACAGACATTTGAGACTCTATTAACACTACTATCAGCATAAGGTCATCTTCTAGAGAAACAGCAGGCTTTAAAAAAAAAATCCCTTTAGGTGTTAGAGTAAATTGCAATCAAATGAACGTTAGGTGTTGAGATTAGGGTCAGAAGCAGACAAGCAGGGTTTGGTTTAGCCTCTTGGGTATTAGTTTTTACATTCCTAAAGCTCCACATTGAGCTTCCAGCAGCAGACAGATGCCAGGGCACTTCTGTGGTCACCTCACCTGGGCACATGGTCTTTGCTCAGCAGAGTCCTGCCATACATGCTGGGTAGATGCTAGAATGGATTTGTTAGAAGGAGGTCTGTGACGTCACTGGTCACATGCTCCTTCATGGTCACATGATCCACTGTGAGAACGCAGGCTTCCTGTCTTCAAAGTTCACACCCTCCTGCTGTGTTCAGCTCCAGAGAGAAGGGGGTGTGAAAGGATGGACCAATGGCAGGGCAGCTAGCTGATACTGGCCAATCAGCAGCCTCCTGCTCCTATCTACAAGCGCAGCTTAGAGTGAACACTGGCTGGGGAGGGCGCCTGGCAGCAAGTAAGTGATTAAAAAAAAAAAAAAAGGTTTGTTTTTCCGCCCACCCCAGGCTGCGCCCTGAGGCTGGAGCCTCCCCAGCCTCTGTGTCGGCCCGGCCCTGTATCTATCTATCTAAGTATCCATCTATCTATCTACAGTCTCTCTCTATATATACACTCACCTAAAGAATTATTAGGAACACCTGTTCTATTTCTCATTAATGCAATTATCTAGTCAACTAATCACATGGCAGTTGCTTCAATGCATTTAGGGGTGTGGTCCTGGTCAAGACAATCTCCTGAACTCCAAACTGAATGTCAGAATGGGAAAGAAAGGTGATTTAAGCAATTTTGAGCGTGGCATGGTTGTTGGTGCCAGACGGGCCGGTCTGAGTATTTCACAATCTGCTCAGTTACTGGGATTTTCACGCACAACCATTTCTAGGGTTTACAAAGAATGGTGTGAAAAGGGAAAAACATCCAGTATGCGGCAGTCCTGTGGGCGAAAATGCCTTGTGGATGCTAGAGGTCAGAGGAGAATGGGCCAACTGATTCAAGCTGATAGAAGAGCAACGTTGACTGAAATAGCCACTCGTTACAACCGAGGTATGCAGCAAAGCATTTGTGAAGCCACAACACGCACAACCTTGAGGCGGATGGGCTACAACAGCAGAAGACCCCACCGGGTACCACTCATCTCCACTACAAATAGGAAAAAGAGGCTACAATTTGCACAAGCTCACCAAAATTGAACTGTTGAAGACTGGAAAAATGTTGCCTGGTCTGATGAGTCTCGATTTCTGTTGAGACATTCAAATGGTAGAGTCCGAATTTGGCGTAAACAGAATGAGAACATGTATCCATCCTCTGATGGCTACTTCCAGCAGGATAATGCACCATGTCACAAAGCTCGAATCATTTCAAATTGGTTTCTTGAACATGACAATGAGTTCACTGTACTAAAATGGCCCCCACAGTCACCAGATCTCAACCCAATAGAGCATCTTTGGGATGTGGTGGAACGGGAGCTTCGTGCCCTGGATGTGCATCCCTCAAATCTCCATCAACTGCAAGATGCTATCCTATCAATATGGGCCAACATTTCTAAAGAATGCTATCAGCACCTTGTTGAATCAATGCCACGTAGAATTAAGGCAGTTCTGAAGGCAAAAGGGGGTCCAACACCGTATTAGTATGGTGTTCCTAATAATTCTTTAGGTGAGTGTATATATCTATAATTTTTGCAGGAATATATTTTCTTTTAATAAAAGAAATGATCATGGAATAACTAAAGTGAAACAATGATCATAGAATGACTAAAGTGGGTGTCATGCTTCGGAGTGGGAGATAAACACCACACCGAGCATAGGAGGGAAGGGGGGAACAGGGAATCAGGCCTTAGGACTAGGGAAGGAAGATGGACACCTCCTAGTAAAAACCCTAACCAAAATCCTGACTGACTACCAGTATGAACAGACCCCAAAGGTAGGCGAGTTCATACGCAGGAATACCTAGAGTCCTATCAAGCCCTATAGGACCCTGGTACTAATGGCAGGGATGATCCCTGTGATGGCGATGATCCATTTGGATGTCTGCCCTATCAACTTTGGATGTTCTTTTCTGCGCCTACCATGGCGATCACGGGTAACGGGGAATCAGGGTTCAATGCCGGAGAGGGAGCTTGAGAAAGGGATACCACATCCAAGGGAGGTCAATGGCTGAAATCTGATTGGCTGTTGTTGCCTTGCCACTTTTTTTGTGAACCACCCAGAGAGGGTGGGTCAAGTTATTAAAGCACAAGATTCTAAGGAAGGCAGCAGGCGAGCATCAATTACCCACTTCCGACTCGGGGCGGTAGTGACGATAAATAACAATACAGCACTCCCAAGCGGCCCTGTTTTTGGAATGAGTACACTTTCCGTTAACGAGGATCAATTGGAGGACAAGTCTGGTGCCAGCAGCCAACTTGCTCCCGGCCTCCACAACATTCACCCAGTATGCCATCATGGTGAGGATTGTGTTGACCAGACTCTTGGCTACTGAGACTGGACTTGTAGGTGAGGGCCTGCTGCTGTTTTGTTGACTCTAGATAACTTCTAGGCGATCGCACATCCCTGTGATGGCGATGATCCATTTGGATGTCTGCCCTATCAACTTTGGAGCAATTTTTCAACAAGGACCTTCTGGTATAGCACTGTTTTGCTTGTCCTCTCCACCAGAGGAATGAGAGATGAGAAGGTCTCTTTGTAGCAGAGGTCGAGAAGGGTGAACAACCAGTAATCCGTGTTGTCTAAAATGCATATAACGCGGGGGTCGCGGGAAAGGCAGCCTAACATGAAGTCAGCCATGTGTGCCAGAGTACCAACAGGCAAGACTTCGCTGTCGTCATCAGAAGGTGAGCTGACCCTGTAAAAGATTTTAGGTGAGGGCCTGCAGGTGAGCTGAGCCTGTAAACATTATATGCGAGGGCCTGCAGTTGAGCTGACCCTGTAAAAGATTATATACGAGGGCCTGCAGTTGAGCTGGCCCTGTAAAACATTATAGGCGAGGGCCTGCAGGTGAGCTGACCCTGTAAAACATTATATGCAAGGGCTTGCTGCTGAGCTGGCACTCTAAAACATTAGAGGCGAGAGCCTGCTGGTGAGCTGACCCTGTAAAACATTATATGCTAGTGCCTGCTGGTGAGCTGACGCTCTAAAACATTATATGCTAGTGCCTGCAGGTGAGCAGAGGCTGTAAAACATTATATGTGAGTGCCTGCAGGTGAGCTGATGCTCTAAAACATTATATGCGAGTGCCTGCTGGTGAGCTGATGCTCTAAAACATTATATGCGAGGGCCTGCAGGTGAGCTGACCCTATAAAAAAAATTAGAGTGGAGGGATTATATACAATTTGGATGAGGAGGAGGAGAAAACAAGATTCAACCATATACCCTTTTTTGTGGTGGAAAAGGTGCATGGGAATACACTGCAGTAGATTGAGTACATTATAAATGATAGATTGAAATTGCCTTTATGTTCATCATCAGCTCAGCTCTCCTCTGGTGAAGTTGGGAAGTCAGGGGCAATCCAGGCCTTGTTCATTTTTATCTGAGTCAACCTGTCAGCATTGCCAGTGGACAAGCGGATACGCTTATCTGTTATAATGCTCACACAAAACGCTGGCAGCAGGGCAGGCCAGCACCTCCAAAGCGTAGAGTGCAAGTTCGTGCCACGTGTCCAACTTGGACACCCAGTAGTTGTAAGGCACTGAGGGATCATTGAGGACGCTGACACGGTCTGCTATGTATTCCTTCACCATCTTCCAAAACTTTTCCCTCCTTGTACCACTAGGCCGCGCTTGAGGGTGAGGTTGCTGGCAGGGTTTCATGAAAGTGTCCCATGCCTTGGAGAGTGTTGCCCTGCCTTTGTTGGAACTGATGTTCGTTCCCCTTGTCTCCCTTCCTCGGTTGCCTAAGGAAGTACGGACTCAACAAGTACCTTCTGGTATTGCACCATTTTACTCATCCTCTCCACTACAGGAATGAGAGATGAGAAGTTCTCTTTGTAGCGAGGGTCAAGAAGGGTGAATCCATGTTATCTAAAATGCACATAATGCGAGGGTCGCTGGAAAGGCAGCCTAACATGAAGTCAGCCATGTGTGCCAGAGTACCAAACAGACAAGACGTCGATGTCGACATCAGGATGACTCGCCATCTCCTCATCCTCCTCGTCTGCCCATCCACGCTGAACAGATGGAATTAAAGTTCCATGGGTAGTACCCTCTGTAGCAGAGGCAACTGTCTCCAGCTCCTCCTCCTCTTCCTCCTCCTCCTCCTCCTCTTAATGGTCCAATTCGCTCTGAGAAGACGAACAGTGGGTGGTCTGGCTATCACCCTATGTAATGTCCTCCCCCATTTGCTCATCTGCCACATTCAGAGCATCGTCCTGTGACCAGCGATCATTTGAGTAGACACAGCAGTGGGATCGTTACACTGATAATAGTGTTATCGCCACTAACCATCTGTGTGGATTCATCAAAGTTTTTTAAAACCTCACAGAGGTCTGACATCAATGCCCACTCCTCGCTTAGGAATAGTGGCAGTTGACTCGAAAGGCGACGACCATGTTGCAGCTGGTATTCCACAACTTCCCTCTGCTGCTCACAAAGCCTGGCCAACGTAGAGTTCCAGCACGTGCTCACGTCACACAACAGCCGGTGAGCTGGAAGCTGCAAGCGCTGCTGCAGCATTGACAGACCGGCTGAAGCTGTGGGCGACTTGGGGAAAGTGGCACACACGCGGCACACCTTCACTAGTAGCTCTAGCAAATTGGGGTAGGTTTTGATAAACCGCTGAACCACTAAGTTTAAAACGTGGACTAGGCATGGGATGTGTGTCAGGTTGCCGAGCTCCAAAGCCGCCACCAATTTACGGCCATTGTCAGACACAACCATGCCTGGTTGTAGGTTGAGTGGCGAGAGCCACAGCTCGGTCTGGTCCCTTTTACCCTGCCACAGCTCTGCGGCGGTGTGCTGTTTGCCCCTAAACATATCAACTTCAGCACGGCCTGTTGACGCTTACCCACAGCAGTTCTATACTGCTTCCAGCTAGCGACTGATGGCTGACTGCTGCTGGAGGTGGAAGTGGAGGCGGCGGAGGAAGAGAAGTGGGGGGTGGAGCCAGTAACATAGCTGCTGGCGGAGACTCTGATGGGCGTAGGGCCCGCAATCCTAGGCGTGGGTAGCACCTGTGCCATCCCAGGGTACGACTCACTCCCGGCCTCCACAACATTCACCCAGTGTGCGGTCAGGGAAATGCAGCATCCCTGGCCACCAGCACTTGTCCATGTGTCCGTAGTTAAGTGGATCTTCCCAGTAACTGCGTTGGTCAGGGCACGGGTGATGCTCTGCGACACATGCTGGTGTAAGGCGGGCACGGCACACCGTAAAAAATAGTGGCGGCTGGGGACTGCGTACCGTGGGACAACCGATAATATCAGTCTGCGGAAGGCCTCCACAAGCCTAAAAGGCAACATTTCAAGGGCCAGTAATTTGGATAGTTGAGCATTTAGTGCTATGGCCTGTGGGTGGGTGGGTATTTGTGCTTGCGTTTAAATGACTGTGTTATGGACATTTGGACGCTGCGCTGAGACAGGGAAGTGGATGTTGTTGCTAATGGTTCATGCAAAGGTCCAGGTGCAGGGCGAGGGGCATCCGGGCCTGCGCCTTCGACAGGGGATTGGCCAGCAGTGCGTAACACAGGAGAAAAGGAGGCAGTGGTGTGACCCACAGACCCAGATTGTGGACCCAGGCGTTCGGCCCACTTATTAGGGTGCTTGGATGCCATGTAGCGGATCATGCTGGTGGTGGTGAGGTTGCTAGTGTTTACGCCCTGGCTCATTTTGGTACGACACAGGTTGCAAACTACTACTCTTTTGTCGTCTGCACTTTCCTCAAAAAAGTGCCATACTGCGGAACACCTACCCCTTAGCAAGGTAGATTTACGCATGGGGGTGCTCGGTGTAACGGTTGCGGGCCTGTTTGGTGTGGGCCGACTTCTCCTTTTTGCAACCCCACTGCCTCTTCCAGCCTGTTGCGGATCCCTCTTCTTGAGACTGTGAAGGCTCAAGAGGTTGGGAATCAGGGCACAATATCTCAGGTCCCTCTTCTAGCGTGCTGGGAGCAAGGGCCAAATGTAATAATGGCGCTGAAAAGAGCTCCTCGGAATATCCGAGTGTGGGATCACTTTGTTTGGCAAGCCTCTCCATGATGGGAGGAAGGATGATCAGAGTGAGGATTTGGTTGACCAGACTCTTGGCTACATAGACTGGACTTAGTGGAAGAGAGGGTGGTGCTTAACCGACTGGAAGCATTATCTTCAGTAATCCAACCGACCAACTGTTCGCACTGGTCCGACTTGGACAGTGTTGTCCTGCGCCGCTAAGCTAAGTTGGACATGAAGCTGGGTACAGTGGATGTTTTTTTTTTCTGGTGCACTGGCAGCAGGCACAGTTTCATTGCGCCCAGGGCCACGGCTTCTGTATGCACCATCAGCATCACGCCCACTTCCCCGTCCCTTAGTGCTCGCCTTCTTCATATTAATAGTATTGTCACTAGATGTGGCTCAGATTGTTTTACAGTCCGCTAAAGACACAGTTTTCGGATGCAGGACAGTATATGTCACAGAAACCCACAGAATATGGACACTATATTAGGCCCAGATTAGTTAAATTTGCCCTAAAGAAACAATTTTTTGGATGGCGTACTATATATGTCACAGAAAGCCACAGAATATGGACACTATATTAGGCCCAGATTATTGGAACTTGCCCTAAAGAAACAGTTTTCGGATGGCATACTGTATATGTCACAGAAAGCCACACACTATGGACCGTAGATTAGGCCCAGATTATTGGAATTTGCAATACAAACTCAGTTTTCTGATGCAGGACAGTATATGTCACAGAAACCCACAGAATATGGACACTAGATTAGGCCCAGATTATTGAAATTTGCCATCAAGAAACAGTTTTCGGATGGAGTACTGTATATGTCACAGAAAACAACACACTATGGACACTTGATTAGGCCCAGATTATTTAAATTTACGCTAAATAAACAGTTTTCGGATGGAGTACTGTATAGGTCACGGATGTGTATTACACGCACACACTACAGAGACAGTAGATGAGGACTGGCCGCTGATTATTTAAATTTACGCTAAAGAAACAGTTTTCGGATGGCGTACTGTATATGTCACAGAAATCCACACACTATGGACACTAGATAAGGCCAGATTATTTAAATTTACGCTAAATAAACAGTTTTCGGATGGAGTACTGTATATGTCACGGATGTGTATTAAACGCACACTATAGACAATAAATGTGGCAATGAATATTTGAATTTACGCAAAAAGACACAGTCTGAGGATGATGTACAGTATATGTCACTAATAGGTATTAAAAAAAATATCTTGCTGCTGTCAAACACACACAGTAGTCCTAAAAGGACTTTGGGGTCTTTGAAAAGCTTTTGGTAATAAAAACAGTAAATTTCTCTCCCTGTACTGTCAGTCCCTTCCTCAGCACGGATGTCCCTGAGACTGATCAATTTAGTGCAAGGAAAAGTATATTGCTGCTCTAAAACACACACACACACACACACACACACACACACACATTAGTCCTTAAAAGGACTTTTGGGTCTTTGAAAAGCTTTCTGCAAATAATAACTGAGAAATTCGCTCCCTACACGGTCTTTCCCTTCCAACGCTCTGCTCTCCCTGTCTACATCTGAGCCGAGCATGCGTCTTTGGGTGCTATATAGCACCCGATGACGCCTTCCGGCCAGCCAATCACTGTAATGCCAGCAGCCAACATGGCTACTGGCATTGCAGTGATGGCAGTACTTACCTGCACGGTTATTGGCTGCTTAGCAGCCGCGAAACGTGCGGGAAGGAGACTCGAGCATGGCGCACAAGCGGTACTCGGCCGAGTACAGCCGAGCCGAACCAGCCGAACCAGTATTAGGCCGAGCATGCTCGCTCATCACTAATTACTACCTGAAGCATCATCTCATCATGTCTGTCAGTGTCTGATAGCATCATCAGATGTCATGATAGCATCACCTAGAGACAGGCAGCCATTTTTTACAAATCATAGCCATGCAATACTAGTTTCACATTAGCACTAAAAACTTCCAGCAGGCTGTTCTAGCAGAGGAACAACCTGCCGGAGTTCATCATATCCAGCATAGTAGGATACTACCTTTCCCCTTTGGAACCCATTGTCTTAAATGGGAACCGACGGGGATCCGGCCTGTTTCCGACATTAGTGCCGGGATTGGGCCAGACAAAAAACACTTCCAGCAGCATTTGCCCAGTTGAATCCCAGAACTAATGCCAGAAACAGGCCGGATCCCCTCCAGGTCCCATTATAGTCAATGAGGCCTGGTGGTGCTCCAATCCTTTTCGACTGGCTTGCAGTGGTATTTGTCTGGCCAAATCTTGGCACTATTGCTGGAAACAGTCCAGATCCCCACTGTGTCCCATTATAGTCAAGACGGTACTCCAGCCTAGATATGCCGAATGCGATAAACTCCGGCAATTTGTTCCTCTGCTGGAAAAGTCTGCCGGAATATTTTAGTGCTAGTGTGAAACTATCCTAAGTAGATACACAATGATGTAGTTATTGTAAGAACCACAATAAAAATAATTAATGCACCACTGCTTCTATTTAGTTATCATATAGGTGTGTCCTGTGTGCTGACCCAGTACATGTATGTTATGTAACACTGTTGCTTACTGAATGTCAGGAGTTACATGAAGTGTAGGGTGGTAGGGCGTCACATGGCCTTCTTCATGTTTAGTCCTATTCAGTTAGTCCATGGATATATTACACAGGACCATCTGTTGCATGTTATGTGGGCAGATTTTAAAATGACTATACAGTGTAGAATTATTAGGGAAGTTGTATTTTTGAGGATTAATTTTATTATTGAACAACAACCATGTTCTCAATGAACCCAAAAAACTCATTAATATCAAAGCTGAATATTTTTGGAAGTAGTTTTTAGTTTGTTTTTAGTTTTAGCTATTTTAGGGGGATATCTGTGTGTGCAGGTGACTATTACTGTGCATAATTATTAGGCAACTTAACAAAAAAATATATATACCGATTTCAATTATTTATTTTTACCAGTGAAACCAATATAACATCTCAACATTCACAAATATACATTTCTGACATTCAAAAACAAAACAAAAACAAATCAGTGACCAATATAGCCACCTTTCTTTGCAAGGACACTCAAAAGCCTGCCATCCATGGATTCTGTCAGTGTTTTGATCTGTTCACCATCAACATTGCGTGCAGCAGCAACCACAGCCTCCCAGACACTGTTCAGAGAGGTGTACTGTTTTCCCTCCTTGTAAATCTCACATTTGATGATGGACCACAGGTTCTCAATGGGGTTCAGATCAGGTGAACAAGGAGGCCATGTCATTAGATTTTCTTCTTTTATACCCTTTCTTGCCAGCCACGCTGTGGAGTACTTGGACGCGTGTGATGAAGCATTGTCCTGCATGAAAATCATGTTTTTCTTGAAGGATGCAGACTTCTTCCTGTACCACTGCTTGAAGAAGGTGTCTTCCAGAAACTGGCAGTAGGACTGGGAGTTGAGCTTGACTCCATCCTCAACCCGAAAAGGCCCCACAAGCTCATCTTTGATGATACCAGCCCAAACCAGTACTCCACCTCCACCTTGCTGGCGTCTGAGTCGGACTGGAGCTCTCTGCCCTTTACCAATCCAGCCACGGGCCCATCCATCTGGCCCATCAAGACTCACTCTCATTTCATCAGTCCATAAAACCTTAGAAAAATCAGTCTTGAGATATTTCTTGGCCCAGTCTTGACATTTCAGCTTGTGTGTCTTGTTCAGTGGTGGTCGTCTTTCAGCCTTTCTTACCTTGGCCATGTCTCTGAGTATTGCACATCTTGTGCTTTTGGGCACTCCAGTGATGTTGCAGCTCTGAAATATGGCCAAACTGGTGGCAAGTGGCATCTTGGCAGCTGCACGCTTGACTTTTCTCAGTTCATGGGCAGTTATTTTGCGCCTTGGTTTTTCCACACGCTTCTTGCGACCCTGTTGACTATTTTGAATGAAACGCTTGATTGTTCGATGATCACGCTTCAGAAGCTTTGCAATTTTAAGAGTGCTGCATCCCTCTGCAAGATATCTCACTATTTTTGACTTTTCTGAGCCTGTCAAGTCCTTCTTTTGACCCATTTTGCCAAAGGAAATTTTGCCTAATAATTATGCACACCTAATATAGGGTGTTGATGTCATTAGACCACACCCCTTCTCATTACAGAGATGCACATCACCCAATATGCTTAATTGGTAGTAGGCTTTCGAGCCTATACAGCTTGGAGTAAGACAACATGCATAAAGAGGATGATGTGGTCAAAATACTCATTTGCCTAATAATTCTGCACGCAGTGTAGATAGAAAATTGTCTGATTCCATATTTTATAAAGAAATAAAAAACTAAATACCCCTTTAAGAGTTTACTTCATACTGTTTGATTATTATTATTAATATTATTATTATTTTACTTTACAAATCATATGCAGTAAACTCTTTTAGTATCATCTGCAGACATTTCGAATTTTATCATATTTGGTCCAATCTCCGCTCTCTCTATATATATGCAGGGTATTTAGAGCTTTACTTAAAAAATTGTATTCAAATTAGTAAGAAAAAAATACGCACTAAAAAGTGGCCCTAACAATGTCACAGTATTTAAAGGTAGATATTCAATTTAAAATTTAACTGTCATTTCATAAAACCTTTGATATGTGCTAATGACTTGATCAGTAGGCGTGTGGGTGCTAAGACCCCAACTGATAGCAAAATTAAGAGGGCAGAAATACTCATCTGACCACTATATCCCTTTGGCTGTGATTGGCTTAGCTTATCCTTAGAAAGGTGGGGGTTCACAATGTATGGACTCAAGCCTGTGTAAAAATATACATTTTAGGGCACACTTAAAACTATGGATGTTGGGAATTGATCTTATTGTCCAGAGTAGTGTATAGCAGATAGGTGGTTCAGCACAAGAAAAGGCAGGAAGATGGAAAAGTGAGGTTGTATCGTGGATGTCGGGTCTTTATACATAGTTCCGGCTCAGCTGTTCCGTGCCTGCAGTTTAAGATGGCAGACATCCATCGGCCTGCACTGCCTGTGATTGAAGGCAACTCTGATTGCAGATATTTAACCTTTCACATGCCATGGTCAATTGCAACCATGACGTCTGAGCGTTCATTTTGAGGAAGTGGGCTCCCTCTTATGACCAAACCCCCTTGCAATAAGATGTGAGAGCTGTTTGGTTACCATGACAGCTGTGAGCCATCCATGCCTACCATCGAAAAGTTCTTATTGAGCCCTGCCTCAGGTAGATTTGAAAAGGAACATAGTGATATTACCATAGACTGCAAAAATATTTTATTGCAGTCTGTGTTATAAGCAATCATATAATCGCCTATTCAAGTCGCCTTAGGAGGCAAAAAATAAAGTTAAAAAAGCAAAAATAAGTTTAAAATGTATAAAACAGCAAAAATAATCCAACTCACCTTCTTTCTCTGTTTTGAACATAAAAATAAATATTGTACGTAGTCAGGTCACAGTGCAGCACGGGCCTGGAGAAGATCAGAAAGCATTGAGTGCAGGAAAGACTGCTGGATCTGCAGAGTGGTGGCAGAGCAGGAGAGGTAAGTTAATTTATTTTATCTCTGATGGGGTCTGATCTAAGCTCTGATTGGGAGTCTGACATAGGGGTTTGATCTGAGCTCTGATGGGGGTCTGATCTAAGATCTGATATGGGGGTCTTATCTAATGTCTGATATGGAGGTCTGATCTGAGAATGGATATTGGGATCTAATCTGAGGTCTGACAATGGAGTCTGATATAGGCGTCTCATCTGAGGTCTGATGAAGATTGAGGGTCAAATTTGGGGGTCTGATGAAGATTGAGGGTCTATTCTGAAGTCTGGTAAAGAATATTTTTTTCTTATTTCACTCTTATTTTCTTCCTTTAAAACCTAGGTGCGTCTTATCATCAGGTGCGTCTTATAAAGCCAAAAATACAAAAATTGGTATCACAGCATCCAAAAATGGCTAAACTTTTAAAATCTAAAAGTAATTATTTTGTATGAGAATGGCAGAAAGGAAAAATCTAAATGAGTTGTCGTTTTTTGGTTGCTTCGCCTCCAAAAAAATAAATGAATATAACGTTATCACAAAGGCGCACAGAACACAAAATGGTATCAATTAAAACTACAGCTTGCCCTGCAACAAAAACAATATAAACGTGGTATACCTATAAGCATACTGACCTGTAGGCTAAAGTTAACATGTCCTTTTTACCACACATTGAATGCTGCAAAAATGAAGCCTGTAAAACAATAGCACAGTTGCATTTTTTTTCCAACTTCACCCTATTAATGCATTTTTGCCAGCTTCCCATTACATCCTATCAAATATTAAATGGTGCCATTGAAAAGTGCCACAAACAAAGCCATCATATAGCTATGCAAAAGGAAAAATCTAAAAATTATGGCTCTTGGAAGGCAGGGAGCAGAAAACGAAAATGAAAAGTGAAAATAGTTTAAAGCACTAAGGAGATAATATTAGATTGCTGTCCTGTAGAGCATGGATAGGATGGAACAGAAGTGAAGCACTGAGGAGAGCAATCATTTCAAGCTCACTAAAGACCGTTTGGTCGAAACGTCGCTGCATAAGGTGTAATAAAGGAATTGAATTTGATCCATTGGAGTGCCGTGGCTTCTCTACTTATCGTTGGCAACTACGGGAACCCCTGGACCGGGATCCAACGCTGCAGGCACCACCACATATTGGAAATACTGAAACAACAGTGAGTAGTGCTGGCCTATTTGTTATATTATGGCAATGGGTAGAGACATTGATCTAACCATTAGACAGAAGGATGAGCCTGGATGCATTGGTGAAGTGATCCATTAGTAACAAGTTTCAGTACAAGAAGTAGTTGGATCAACAATAGGAGTTTTTCACAGCAAGAAAAGTGCAGATTCTGGAGATTTTGTTTGAGGCACAGATCACATGAGCATGCAAGTAATTGAATATAAGGGGAAAATCTGGGTTGAACAAAAACCCAAGCCAGTGGAAGTGCTGCCTAGCATTTGTGGTAATATACACTAAATGAAAACATTGGGTTTATGTAGTGTGACAATTTGGGGGTCAGTTAGCTTACAGTGATCGCTATTTTCTGGGTTAGGACAGTTGGCATGTCAGGAATTCAACTCCACACATAGGACTTTGGCTTAGATTGACCTCAGCTAGCTGTATTCTCACAAAGAAGTAAATCATAGCAAAATAAATCCTAGACGTCTAGCCTCTAACTAAACATTAATATCCCTTTTTGTCAGGTGTTGAGCCTAAAGTCAATCAGCCAATGACTCTCGTTTGTTGACTGATGGGCATCTTTCATTAGGATGAAACACCTGATTACACAGAGAGATGTGTTGCCAATCAGGGATCTTCTATCCCGATGAAAGATACTCATCAGTCGAAGTAAATGAGGTAGCAATCGTTCCTCCCTCATTCAATTTACGTTGGCCAGTGCAAACGAGCACCAATGGATGTCATGAATTAGTGCTCGCATTGCCTGTACATAGGGCAGTGTAATACCACCCAAATATCCAGTACTTCAAAATAAACACAGTACATATATCGCCATATCATAATGATGGTTGTCACTTCACAGGCTTTGGTGTACCCTGTCCTTTTCTAGACTTGAGCCTTGTAGGAAGAGCTTACATTGTAAGGCCTCATGCACACGGCCGTTGGGCGGCCATGGCTGTATTGCGGCCCAGAAATGGCTGGTCAGCAATCCACGGCCGCTGGCCGTGTGTATCCCGCATCACGGATGCAGACCCATTCACTTGAATGGGTCCGCAATTCCGGAGATGTGGAACGGAGTCACGGAACACCGGAAGCACTATGGAGTGCTTCCGTGGTGTTTCTTTCCGTGGTTCCACACTACAAAAAAATATGACGTCATTTTTTTTGCGTTGCGGACATACCACAGACCCATTTAAGTTGAATGGGTCCGGCCTGCTGCATGGATGTTGCCCGTGTATTGGGGACCGCAATTTCTGTCCCTAATGCACGGAACGGCCGCACAACGGCCGTCTGCATGAGGCCTAAAGGAGCCATCCAGGCAGTTGCTAATTAGGCTTCTTTAACAACCCAGTTGTCTGGGGTTTAGAGTCCAAGACCCAAATTTCCAAGACTTTTATTTGAGAGATAATCACTGGTTATCTGTAGTATCACTATTCCCTAATAATTTTCATAGATGGAACCCATCCCAAATTCCAAAGGCATTTTAACATGAGATGAAATCTAAATGTTTTTTATACAGTATATACTGTACTATATTAAACTGAGATCTGAAAAATGTTTCTTTATTCTAAACATATGTTATACAATTTACTACAGTATCTGTTCAGTGACAGTTAAGGTAATAAACTGGAAAATTGTAACAAGGGGCCTATTTTTTACTATCCTACAGCTAGAGGTCATTACAGTGACTTATTTCACAAATTAGTTGAACATAGATTTATTACTGAAATGTAAGTACTAAGTTCTATATAATGTGTCTGATTTGAGAAAAGTGTTACTGATAAAATGGCATCTGGGGAAATTGAAACAAATTTTAAGATACTATATGAACTTTGTATTTTTGAAATATTTAACGCCATATATGTATATTATTTATTTAATTGTATATTCATGGTACATGCTTTAAAAGGGTTTTATTATCTTTTTATTTATGGTACTTTGCCCTAATTGGGCTATACAAGAGAAAAATTTAAAAAAAGAGAAAAAACACAAAATGGGTACAAAAAAAATCTAGACATATTTTCTTTAGAGCCAGCACTACCATCGAGTGTAATGATTGGCCACTGTGGTCATGTTACATGTCACTGTCAAGATCACATCACTAATTTTCTTTTGAAATAGCAGAAGGATAACGAGAGGCTCCTGGCATGAAATGATGGCAGAATTCATGAGGTAAGTATATTGACATTTCTTTTCTTTTTACGCCTTGAAGCCAGCTCAGTAACACTTTTGGGAGAAATAGGAAAGTCCCTTTTTTTATACAGTAAAACAGTCTAATGAAACCAATTTTTGCAGCTTTCTGAAATAGTAACAAATTTGCATTACAACGAGACACAATTTCAGTAGGTTACAGCAAGTGATGAATGAAGTTTTCAAAAATTCGATTCGGCTGCTTCACCGAACTTCGACAAGAAATCTGATTAGTTATGAATTACTTCATAATGAATTGCATTCCATTGTATGGAGTGAGCACAATGATGGGGCATGGTGATCATCCTGCCCCCACCATTTAAGCCCTCAGATTCCACATTCAATGCTGATCGCAGAATCTGAGAGTCACATTCAGCCTATCAGGGGGTTAATCGGGGTTAAAACAAAATAATTAC
This sequence comes from Bufo bufo, assembly GCF_905171765.1. Taxonomy (NCBI): domain Eukaryota; kingdom Metazoa; phylum Chordata; class Amphibia; order Anura; family Bufonidae; genus Bufo; species Bufo bufo. Next base: position 155,059,682 of record NC_053393.1, read on the forward strand.
CTACTGTACCTCATCCATTTGATAGCGGAGAGGCCGTCACAGCCATCTTGATTGAATAAAATGCACCAATTCTTAGGCATTATGAAGTGATGATGATGTCACATGTCAGCGCGAGAGAGAATTGGCACGTTTTCTTCAATCAAGATGGCCATGACAGCCTCTCCACGATCAAATGAATGAGGTGAATATGTATTTTTTTTTTACCACAATTTCAAGAAAAATGTATTCGTTACCGCGAAGTACCAAGAAATTCAAATTCAAACAGAATTTTTCTGGAAATTCTAATCGAATTCCACTTTGATTCGCTCAACTTCGATAACTTTGATTCTCTCAACACAAGTTACAGCACAATCCAAGGAGATTGACACAGTTTTAGCCCTCCTGTAGTGTGCCTCAACTCAACCAGTCTCAGAGGGCAACTGACTGCCAAGAAATTATTTTGCCCTGTGATTTCATTCTCAAAGGATGAACACCTTAAAGTGCGTACAGCATGGTAGCTATCAAGCAGCAGAAGGAAACAATGTCGCTATCTATGAGGAGGCTAGTAAACCCTAAAAAGTTGCAAGAACTCGTTTTTCAGGACAACATTTGAGGTTTCATCAGTTTACCTTCCTAGTTCGGTTACTGAGGTGCATCTATAGTACTGAGGTAACCTGTGAAGTGAGGGAGCTGTGATTCTCTGTGCTCATAATGTTTTTTGTGCATTCCCTACTTATTATCACCTACATTACTTTATTCTATCTCTGAATCACCAGGACTCATCGTGCCAAGCACTCCATAATAATCCTCTATATTTTAAACCACTTTCTCTATTTCTTGATTCACTCTCTCTCTATTTACAGAATCTCTCTATACACATATTCACAATGTTTATTACATAAGCAATACTATTAGGCCTTGATTCTCAAATTGGGGTGAATAAGCTGTCTAATTCTGCTAGCTGTACATGTTGATGCAATGCACAGTGATGTACAGTACACTGAGATACACTCTCCCTGCAGGCCGGGATATAGCTGATTTAACGCGCTTCGTAACGAATTAATTCGTAACGAAGCAAATTTTCTGGAAAAATTCAGCTAAGCATCCAAATCAAATTTTTGAAAACTTCGCTCATCTCTAGTCAGAAACATCTTCTTTCTTTGTATCACCCAAATCAGCCATCCACTCAGCTATGATGGAAAAAAGACCAGGCCTGATGCAAACGCAGCAAATATGAGGGGTGTTCAATAAGTTATCTATCTAAATATGAAAACCAAACTTTCTGAGAGAATTGAACTTATTAATTTCCAATGTAACCAGCCCCAATGACTTCAACACATTTATACCAGTGATCGGATGCCCTCTGAATAGGAGACTTTTTGCTTCTGCAGGAACCATATTACCACTTTGATAGCAGCTTGTGATTTGCATGACTTCCTTGAGCTGGCGCATTGTCATGAAGCACCAACACATTTGCCGAAACCTTCCTACAGAGTTTCTCTTTGATTGTCTCATGTAATGGCTTCTTTGTTGAAGCATATGTGTCTCCAGTAATTATTGTCTTGTGTGGCATGAATTCTAGTAATAACACGCCTTCTGTATCCCAAAACTGTTACCATGATTTTCCCAGCTGACTGCTGGACACAAAATTTATTTGGAGTTAATGATCCCTTGTGCTTCCATTGCATGGACTCTTGTTTGGTCTTGGGATCATGGTGGTGGACCTATGTTTCATCACCCATAATAATTTGAGAATAGAAGTCTCCTGGATTTTCTCTAAGTATGTGAAAATTGTCTTGGCTAAATAGCTGGTGACAATTTTTTTGCTCAGGCGTCATCATTCATGGCACCCACCAGGAACTGACCTTTGATATTATTAAAACATCACGAATGATACTGGAAGCTGTGCCAACTGAAATGCCTAATTCATGAGCTATAACGTAGACTTTGACCTGACAATCTTCCAAAATCATGGCCGCCTCCACTTTACGGCACATTTCCTCTGAAGATACTTTGACAGGTCGTCCTGAACTTGGGTCATGTTCAATTGATTTCTTTCCCTATTTAAACTGCTTGGCCCAAAACTTGACTTGGTACTAGGTAGGTGCATCCTCACCATATACAGCAATCATCCTTTCATTGATTTTTTTTTAGGCTTCTTTTCTTCCTTTATAAGGAATTTATTCATGAATGAAGCTCCAAATCCTTCCCTTTTTTGTAGACCCCCACTGTACTGCACTTGCCATCCTGTCACTTCCAGTACTTTCAGACTGAACTGCCACCGTGTGTATATTTCATGTCCACACATGTCTCAACCTGCACAGACACGTTCAGCTTTCTAACACTGACAGAACATCTGTAAATAAGTTATTGAACATCCCTCATATAAATTCCTAAGGTAGAAAAAATGATACCAAAATGAAAATATGATATGATTTTTGGTTGTAGTGTGGGATAATATGGATTAGTATTTGGCTGGCTGGAAATGTGGGATTTCTGGTCCTGTTCTGCTACAGAGGTCTTATTAGATAGCAAAATTTAAACAAATAATACGAAGATTGCAATCTGCAAGGGAGACCCTGCCTGGGAAGGATTTACAATATATATAAACACAGAGCCTTATTGGCTAATAATCACTCTTGTCCCAGACACTAAAACTTAACCTTTAATCTATTTGTTAAAATATTTTGAAAACGTGAGCAACCTTAAAGGGTTAAAACTATGTGATACCCTAAAGATGCTGAAATACAGTGAGATACCATCAAGGGTACAGGCGGGGGTGCACTTGCCCGCACTGCAATCCCTGAGGGACACTAAGTGTCCTGCTTTTACATTAGCAGTACATTGTCCACTATCCAATTACTCCCTTTTAGAGTTGAGCGAACCCGAACTGTAAAGTTCGGGTTCGTACCGAACTTTAGGTTTTTCGGCACCCGGACCCGAACATTTACGTAAAAGTTCGGGTTCGGCGATTTTTTATGGCGCTTTTCGAAAGGCTGCAAAGCAGCCAATCAACAAGCGTCATACTACTTGCCCCAAAAGTCCATCACAGCCAGGGCCGATCCTAGGGTCACAGGCGCCTGGGTGCAGAAATATTTCTGGCGCCCCCACATGGGCGTGGTTATCTTACTAACTCCTCCCCTTTACAATGTTTCTATGGCAACAACTTCAGCCCCCAACTTCAGCCCCACCAATTTGCTTTGACAATAACTTAGTCAACGGCTTTGACAAGTCAAAATAAATGTCATGTGCCAGTAGCCAGAGCCCCCCCATATCATGTGCCAGTAGCCAGAGCCCCCCATATCATGTGCCAGTAGCCCCCCTTATGTGCCAGTAGCCCCCCTATGTGCCAGTAGCCCCCCTTATCATGTGCCAGTAGACCCCCTTATCATGTGCCAGTAGCCCCCTTATCATGTGCCAGTAGCCCCCCTTATCATGTGCCAGTAGCCCCCCATATCATGTGCCAGTAGCCAGAGCCCCCCCCCTTATCATGTGCCAGTAGCCAGAGCCCCCCCCCATATCATGTGCCAGTAGCCAGATCCCCCCCATTATCATGTGCCAGTAGCCAGAGTGCCCCCATATCATGTGCCAGTAGCCAGAGTGCCCCCCCCTTATCATGTGCCAGTAGCCAGAGCCCCCCCCCTTATCATGTGCCAGTAGCCAGAGCCCCCCCCCATATCATGTGCCAGTAGCCAGATCCCCCCCATTATCATGTGCCAGTAGCCAGAGTGCCCCCATATCATGTGCCAGTAGCCAGAGTGCCCCCATATCATGTGCCAGTAGCCCCCCATATCATGTGCCAGTAGCCCCCCTTATCATGTGCCAGCCCAGTAGTCCCCCCTTATCATGTGCCAGCCCAGTAGTCCCCCCTTATCATGTGCCAGCCCAGTAGTCCCCCCTTATCATGTGCCAACCCAGTAGCCCCCCTTATCATGTGCCAGCCCAGTAGTCCCCCCTTATGTGCCAGCCCAGTAGCCCCCCTTATGTGCCAGACCAGTAGCCCCCCTTATCATGTGCCAGCCCAGTATTGTACCTATATAAAAAAATATAAAAAAATAATACACTTATACTTACCTCCAGCAATGCGATGCGATGCAGGCCGCCTCTTCCGTCTGTGTCCCTCGCTATACGGCTCAGGCGACGCGATGACGTCATCGCGCCGCCTGCACCGGCCTCTGATAGGCTGCCAGCACTAAGCCGGCAGCCTATCAGAGGAACAGGAGGGGACACACCTCTCCCTTCTCTGCCGCAGCACATGCATCTGTATTGCCGTCCTGAGGACGGCAATACAGATGACTATGGAGATGAGCGCTTCCGCAATGGAGGCGCTCATCTCCTGCTCTGCCCTGCCGCCGGCCGCGGCCGCCCCCACTTGTCACCAGGGCCGCGGCCTTGCGGCACTCAGGCTTGCCGGCCCACCAGGAAATTTCCCGCTATCCCGGCAGGCCAGTCCGGCCCTGCGCTCGGCGCCTTTCGGGTGACAGCGCTGGGGTGCGGGGCACCCACTGCACCCCGTGTAGGATCGGCCCTGATCACAGCCATGCCTACTATTGGCATGGCTGTGATTGGCCAACTGCAGCATGTGACCCAGCCTCTATTTAAGCTGGTGTCACTTAGCGCCGCCCATCACTCTGCTCGGATTAGTGTAGGGAGAGGCTGCAGCTGCTGTGAGGGAGAGATCAGGGAGCGATCTTATCAAGAACTGGTTTATGTACTCAGCGATCTACAGAAAAAGTGTTTTGTGGGTGCAGTGCACAATTTTTTTAAGCCTGCCCTGAGCCAACTACTGCTGAAAACGAACTTTTTTTTCTTCATTTAATCAATATCAATACCTGATCGGCAGCCATTTTATGCAACGATAGTGCACCAGCATAGGCTATCTGCAAGTTCAGAAAGGGTAAATTACTCTTACCGGTAATTGGATTTTCCAATAGCCTCCACAACGGCATTCACGGGAGGGTGTCCCCGCCTCCAGGACAGGAAACAACGAGGAAGCACAGGATATAAGGAGCCTCCTCCCCTTACCTTACCAGTCAATAAAAGAGGACACAGAAGTGATGCAGAAAAAAATTATATATTATAGTAAACAAATTACATCATTCGTCTACATTCAAATTTTGGGAGGGAAACCAGTGCCGTTGTGGAGGCTATTGGAAAATCCAATTACCGGTAAGAGTAATTTACCCTTTTCCCCGGCGCCTCCACAACGGCATTCACAGGAGGACTAACAGAGTAATCAAATATCAGGGGGGGGCTATAGCAGATAGAACTTTACGACCAAAGGACAAGTCCTGATCCTTTACTACATCTAGCTTATAGTGCCTGAAAAAAGTCATAGGGTTGGCCCATGTGGGGGCCCTGCAGATTTGTTCCAGAGGGACTGCTTTCGTCCCTGCCCAGGATGAGGCCACTGCCCTTGTAGAATGAGCCCTCAATACCTCTGGTGGCTGACAGTTCTTGGTAACGTAGGCAGAGGATATTATGTTCCTAATCCATCTAGCTATGGTTGACTTGCTAGCCGCTTGCCCCTTATTAGGGCCCTGAAATTGCAGAAAGAGGCGGTCCGATTTTCTTAGTGGCTTGTAGGTAAGAAAGGACTGACCTCCTGACGTCCAGATTGTGAAGAGTCCCCTCCGAGTCAGTAGATGGAGACTGAAAAAACGAAGGTAGGGAGACTTCCTGTTCCCGATGAAATCTGGATACCACCTTTGGGAGAAAGGCAGGACAGTGCCTGAGGATTATACGATCATCCAGAATTGTAAGATAGGGAGGCTTGCATGAGAATGCTTGAATTTCCCCAACCCTTCTGGCAGAGGTTATGGCAACTAGAAAAACCGTCTTCATGGTGAGGAGCCTTAGAGGTATATTATCAATTGGCTCAAACGGAGGAGTAGTGAGAACAGACAGAACTAGGCCCAAGTCCCAGGGAGGAACCACCGGACGGGGGGAGAAGGAAGCTCTTACTGACCCCTTTAAAAAACGTTTGACCAGAGGGGAATCTGACAGTTTTATGTCCAAGAAGGCACTGAGCGCAGAGATCTGTACTTTCAGAGTTGACGGGCGGAGGCCTTTTTCCAACCCAGCTTGCAGGAACTGGAGGACCTGAGGAACATCAGGAAAATCCACACTTCCTAAAAAGGACAAGAAGGCATTCCATGTTCTCAAGTAGATCCGGGAAGTTATGGGTTTCCTGCTTTTTAGCATCGTGGAAATAACCGCATCTGACAGACCTTTCTGTTTTAGCAGGAGGCGTTCAGATTCCAGGCCGTCAAACTGAGTTGTTTTACACTGGGATGATCTATTGGTCCCTGGTGGAGTAGGTCTGGGTTTGACGGCAGTGTCCAATAAACTCCGGCTGATAGTTTGAGCAGGAGTGGAAACCAAGCCCTTCTTGGCCAGAAGGGGGCCACCATAATTACATGGACCCTCTCTTCCTGAGTTTTTACCAGGACTCTTGAAATGAGATTGAATGGAGGGAAGGCATAAAGGAGCTGTTTTGGCCACGGCCGGGAGAGGGCGTCTAGCCATACCGGATGATCTTTTTGCGAGAGGGAACAGAATTTTGTGACCTGCCTGTTGCGTTTGGTGGCAAACAGATCTAACACTGGGGTCCCCCACATCTGGCAGATCTGGCTGAAAACGTGGTGATTTAGGGACCATTCGGTTTCTCTTATTAGATGTCGACTGAGATAATCGGCCACCACGTTTTTTTCCCCCTTGATATGTACTGCCGAAAGGGACAGAAGGTTTCTTTCTGCCCAACAGAAAATGCTTTTTGATACTTCCGCCAGTGAGCGACTTCTGGTTCCCCCTTGTTTGTTTACGTACGCCACAACTGTAGTGTTGTCCGTTAATATTTTTACGTGCTTTGGGGAGGCTGTTTTGAAAAGGGAAAGGAGAACTCTGTGGACAGCTGACAGTTCTTTTAAATTTGAGGAGGCGTCCTGCATGTTTTTTTCCCAGCATCCCTGAACTACTGATCCTGAGGAATGACCTCCCCACCCTGAGTTGCTGGCGTCTGTTGTAAGGACCCTGACATCTTTTGGGCGCCAGTGAACCCCTACGCTCAGGTTTCCCTTTATCCTCCACCAAGATAGTGACTGTTTTACCTGTCTGGGAACGTGAATTTTTCTGTCTAGAGATGAGTTTTTTCCGTCCCATGAGGATAGGAGAAAGGCCTGAAGGGGTCTTGTGTGACTTTGGGCCCACCTTACTGACGGGATTGCGGCCGTTAGCAGCCCCAGAACAGACATGACGTCTCTTATCGAGGACCGATCCCTGCTGGAAAAAAGAGACACTGTTTGGATTAAGTGAGATTGTTTGTCCTGAGGAAGGAAAGACATTAGATGCCTTGGAGTCCAACAGCACCCCTAAAAATACCTTTTCCTGATTGGGGACAAGGTCTGATTTTTTTGGATTTATTATCCACCCTAGATCTGTAAGACAGTCCTGGATTTGCTTGAGGCGTGATAATAGAAGTTGGCGCGACTCCGCAAACACCAGAAAGTCGTCCAGGTATGGAACGATCTGTATCCCCTGAAGGTGAAGAAATTTTGTGACCTCTGACATTATTTTTGAAAAAACTCTGGGAGCAGAGGATAGGCCGAAAGGAAGGGCTGTGAACTGAAAATGGGATAATTTTCTTTGATAATAAACTGCAATCCTTAGAAAACACTGATGCCTGTGGTATATTGGGACGTGGTAATACGCGTCCTGAAGGTCGACGGTAGCCATAAAGCAGTCCTGTGGAAGGATCTGTGTGGTAGATTTTATGGTCTCCATTTTGAATCTCTTGTAAATGATGGATTTGTTTAAAGACTTTAAATTTATTATTAGGCGAAAGGAGCCGTTTGTTTTTTTTATCAAAAATATAGGGGAATAGAAACCTTCGCCGTGTTGTTCTTTTGGTACAGGGATGAGGACTCCTTTGAGGAGTAACGTAGTTATCTCTAACTCTAAGGACGCCTGTTTGTCGGGCTGCTGTACTTGGTTGACAAAAAAATGTTTTGGGGGTGGGGAAACAAATTCTAGCTTTAGGCCTTCTTTTATGGTACGAGTGACCCAAGGGGAGGCATAAATTTTTTGCCAGGCGGAGGAGAATTGTTTTAGTCTGCCTCCTACCTGGATCAGCATGTCACTGGGTAGGGCGGGTAGAGGCCTCTGGCTTAAAAAGGTATCCCCTTCCTCTACCTCTAGAAGGTTGCCATCTTTTTGATCCGTCCCTTTTACCTTGATCCGCTCTAGACCTTTTTTGGTTCTGAAAGGAACGCCTCTGTTGATAGTAACGATTATCAGATGGGAACCCTTTTTTTCTGTCGGAGGCCTTCTCCAGAATATCGTCAAGAGCGGAGCCGAATAACCTATCTCCCTCACATGGGATGGAGCATAGACGGTTTTTAGATCCTGCGTCCCCCGTCCAGGAATGGAGCCATACCGCCCTACGGGTCGCATTGGCTAAAGCACTGCTTCTTGCAGAGAGTTTAACCAAGTCGGCCGAGGCATCCGCTAGAAAATTAGACGCTCTTTTTAGGGTAGGAAGGGAGTTCAAGATTTCCTCTCTGGACGTACCCCCTGACAGATTGCTCTCTAGCTGATCTAGCCATACTGAGAGGGTTCTGGCCGTACAAGTGGACGCTATGCTGGGGCGCAACATTGCAGTATTTGTCTCCCAGGATTTTCTTAATAGATTTTCGCATTTTTTGTCCATGGGGTCTTTCAGGAGACCCATATCCTCAAAGGGTAGTGAAGATTTCTTTGAAATACGGGCCACTGGAGCATCTATTTTGGGAGTTTTATCCCACAAATCAGAGTCAGACTCTGAAAAGGGGTATTTGCGCTTGAAGGCGGCCGATACAGTCCACCTTTTATCAGGATCTCTCCATTCCCTGGAAATAAGGGCTTTAATATTATTGTGGATGGGGAAGGATCTCTTCTTTTTTTCCCCCAACCCCTGAAAAATCTGATCGTGAAGGGACTGAGTCTCTTTTACGTCTTCCAAATTTAGGGTAGATTTGATATCTTTCAGTAGGGACTGTGTTTCTTCGGGAAAGCACATAGGCCTCCCTGCAGCCTCCTCAGAGGATAAGGAGACTTGATCATCAAGTAACTCCCCTTCATCCAGATCCACTTGGTCTGACATTTCCAGATTTAGGGAACGGGAAGGCCCAGGGGAAAGCGCCAATTGTCTGGAATCAGCCGCAGCCTTAATTTCTTCTCTAATGAGGGTTCGCATGGACTCCACAAAGGAAGGGGATTCTTCTGAGATGACTCTTTCAATACATCTGGGGCAAAGGGTCTTTTTTGGATCCGACACCAAGCCTTTACGGCAACCACCACACTTTTTGCGCCCCGAATCCCCTTTGGGTTTAAGCTTTCTGGACTCACTGTCCTAAGGATAAAACAAACTTTGTATAGGACAAGGGCCGGCCTTCAGAGTAAGGGTGGTGAGGGGTCAGTATAGTAACATTACAGACACCCAGCGTGCATAGGGGAGGAAAGGTACAGGAGTTCCTTAACCCTATATATCTATGTGAAAAAACATATAAAAGCATAGGGATAACTCCCCCTGGGAGGAGGCTTACCGGGCTTAGGGCCGAAACAGCGGGATCACCGGAGCGCTTTGACGACTCTCTGTCGCTGGAAGGCATCTTTGCAGCTCGGCGGCGGTGATGTATGTGATTTTCCTTTTAAATCTCCCGCCGCGCGTTCCAGGAGCCGTCTTCCCGCGAGAATCTCTTGCCCAAGGAGATCTCGTTCCGGTGACGTCACAACGCCCGATCCCGCGCGAGTTCCGGCGGACTCGCAAGCCCGGGGATGCCTGAGATTAGGACTTACTCCGCAGGATCGAGGAAGGGAGGCAATGCGTCCCCGGAACCCCCAATCCCTGCACCAGCCCTCCTGAACAACAGGGAAAGGACCAGGCTGGTGCGGTATCCAAATTCCTGGATCACCCCAGGAGTGGCTTCCACGCACGTCCGAGGACAGGAAACAACGACTGGTAAGGTAAGGGGAGGAGGCTCCTTAAATCCTGTGCTTCCTCGTTGTTTCCTGTCCTGGAGGCGGGGACACCCTCCCGTGAATGCCGTTGTGGAGGCGCCGGGGAAAATATAGCTTTTAGGACAGAAATACAGCTTTTTGGTTAGGGTGAAAAAACCCTCTGATATACTGCACACCTCTGATTACACATGCATAAGTGATTGTCACATTAAGGCCAGAAATACAGCTTTTTTTCTTACTGGGGTGAAAAAACCCTCTGATATACTGCACATCTGTGATTACACATGCATAAGTGATTTGTCACGGGGTTCCGAAGGTGCACTCGGTCCCCCATTGCCCGCAGAACTGTTGCTTAGCTTTTGGAATGAGGTTCTGTGTTTGACCTCATTCCCAGGGCGGCTTTACTAGCTGGGTGGCTCCTTGCTCCTAAGTCTGCCTTGAGCGCCGAGCTGATCACTCGGTGCTCGACTGGTTGGTCTGTCGGTCATGTGACGCTGGCCACGTCACATGACCCTCACTCCCCACTATAAATACAGGCAGCCTGCTGGCTACAGGTTGCCTGTTAATTTCTAGGTTCCTGGTATTTGTTGGACTGCTGAATACTTACCTGATCCTGTTCCTTGACCATCCTTTTGCCTGATCCTCCTGTACTGTGCATCCGTCCTGGTATTGTGACCTCGGCTCCCACCTGACTACTCTCTTAGGACTCCTCTTGTACTTCTCTGCTCTCCTGGTATTTATGACCCCGGCTTCTCCTGACAATTCTCTGCTTGCTCCATTTGTACTTTGCAGCTTTCCTGGTATTGACTCGGTCCGTTCACGTCCTGTTGTTTGTCTGTCTGTCCTCCCTGCACTTACTCCAAGTTAGGGATTGCCGTCCAGTTGTCCCCTGTCATTAGGACTCGCGAGGCAAGTAGGCAGGGCCAGGGGTAAGGGTGGAGCGCAGTGGTCACTTCCCTTCCCCCTGTGTGTGTGTGTACGCGACCGTTACAGATTAACAGGCCCAATAACCACTGTATTATGAATCCTCTGGTGACCCTGACTGACTATGTCTCTAATCTGACGCAGATGGTGCAGGAGTTAGGGGAAAAACTCAGCTCTTTTGAGTTAGGGCAAGGCTCTTCCACTCCTCAGGCCTCCAGTCCGCATTTTGAGCCCCAGATTAAGCTCTTAGAACCCTTTTCTGGAGACCGGAGGAAGTTTCTCTCTTTTAAGGAGAGTTGTAAACTTTACTTCCGTTTGCGCCCCGTGTCCTCTGGCCCCGAGAGTCAACGCGTGGGCATTATCATTTCCCGATTACAGGGTGATCCCCAGGACTGGGCGTTCTCTTTACCTGCTGGCGCCAGTTGTTTATATTCTGTGGAGGGGTTCTTTCAGGCCCTAGGTACCCTCTATGATGAACCAGACAGGGCTCTAGTAGCCGAGACGGCTCTAAAGGCACTGGTTCAGGGCAATTTACCAGCGGAGGATTATTGCACCCAATTCAGAAGGTGGTGTGTCCCCTCAGGATGGAACGAACCAGCCCTGAAGAGTCAGTTCAGGTCAGGTCTGTCTGATAAATTAAAGGATCTTCTGGTCAGTTATCAACTTCTAGAGACCTTAGAGGAGATGATGACCCTTGTTGTCCGACTTGACCGACGGGTTAGAGAGAGACGACAGGAACAACAGTTCTCTTCCCAGATGGTGGTCCAGCCAGAGGCCTATCCCAGAGACAATGCTGAGGTCTCCACCGAGGAACCCATGCAGGTTGGCATGACCTGAGGGAATCTTCGCCGCAGACGTGGAGAATGCTTTTACTGTGGAGATTCTGACCATTGGATCAACCAGTGTCCTAAGAAGGTCCTCTCTGTCAAGTCTCCTAAGGCAAGGCAACCTAAAGACCAGGTACACCCTGAATTTTCTAAATGTAAGCTTTCGGTACCCATTACGATTTCTCTGGGAGTAGATAAATGGGCGGGTAAGGCCTTTATTGATTCTGGCTCAGCGGCTAGCTTTATTGACTCTGAGTATGCTGTTAGATTGGGTATTCCTATGTTTGCCTTACCAACTCCTATCCATGTCATGGCTATTGATGCTACTCCTCTTATTGGTGGTACGGTGAGCTTATGTACCTCGGAGATTTCTCTAACCGTGGGTGTGTGCCACTCAGAGAGATGTTCGCTTCTAGTCCTGGAGAACCTACCTGCTGAGGTGGTACTAGGGTTGCCTTGGCTCCGACTACATAACCCCACTATAGATTGGTCCAATGGGGAGTTGGTGAGATGGGGGCCTAAGTGTGACTCGTGCCTGTCCGTGGTACAGGCTGGGGTCTCAGTAAAGTCTGATACTTTACCCTCTGTTGTTAGAGAATATTCTGATGTATTCTCATCACCAACCCCTGAGGTTCTACCCCCCCATAGACCTTATGATTGTACCATAGAGCTAGTAGAGGGGGCCAAGTTTCCTAAAGGACGAATTTATAATCTTTCTATGCCCGAACGCAAGGCCATGGAAGATTATATTAAGGAGAGCCTTGGTAAAGGGCGTATTAGACCTTCTGTCTCTCCTATGGGGGCGGGGTTTTTCTTCGTTAAGAAAAAAGATGGTGGTCTTAGGCCATGTATCGATTACCGGAGATTAAATAAAATCACTGTCCAGAATAGATACTCCCTCCCATTGATTCCGGATTTATTTAACCAGGTCCTGGGGGCAACCTGGTTTTCCAAAATTGACCTGAAAGGGCATACAATCTAATCCGAATCAAGGAGGGAGACGAATGGAAGACGGTGTTCAATACTCCGGTAGGACACTTTGAATACCAGGTGATGCCTTTTGGACTCAGCAATGCCCCAGCTGTGTTCCAAAACTTCATGAATGACATTCTTAGGGAATTCTTAGGTAAATTTGTTATTGTCATCTTGACGACATTTTGATATTCTCTCCTGACTTCGAATCCCATGTGTCTCATGTTAGACAAGTATTAGAGGTGTTGAGGGAGAATCAGCTATCCGCTAAACAAGAGAAATGTGTCTTTGGTGTGCAGGAGATTCTGTTTCTAGGGCATGTTCTGACTCCTCACGCCTTCAAGATGGATCCTGGTAAGGTACTAGCAATTAAGGAATGGGTAAGACCTTCATCCTTAAAGGCCTTACAACGGTTCTTAGGTTTCGCCAATTACTATCGTAAATTTATTATGAATTTTTCCGTAATTGCTAAACCGTTGACCGACCTTACTAAGAAAGGGGAGGATTTGGAGAATTGGTCTACTGAGGCCATTTCTTCATTTGAAAAATTAAAAAAGGCATTCAGTAGCGCTCCCATTCTGATCCAGCCTGATCGGGAGAAACCTTTTATTGTGGAGGTGGATGCGTCCGAGGACGGCGCAGGAGCAGTCCTTTCACAAGGTCCTGCCAGCCTCACTAATCTGAGACCATGTGCCTTCTTCTCCAGGAAATTCTCTCCCACGGAGATAAACTACGACATAGGGAATAGGGAGCTGCTGGCCATTAAATGGGCATTTGAGGAGTGGAGGCATTTTCTGGAGGGGGCAAGGCATTGTGTAACTGTTGTCACTGACCATAAAAACCTTATGTTTCTCGAGTCTGCTAAGAGGTTGAATCCCCGTCAAGCCAGATGGGCTCTGTTTTTTACTCGTTTTGATTTTTCCATCACGTTCAGGCCGGGAAGTAAAAATGTGAAGGCGGACGCATTATCTCGGAGCTTCCAGGCTTTTCAACCTACTGAGGTACCACCTGAATCCATCCTACCAGCAAAAATCTTCTTAGCAGCTCTTACCCAGGATATCTCGGCTCGCATTAGGTCGGAACAACATCTGGCACCGGTATCCACCCCAACAGATAAGTTGTTTGTTCCCATACAATTTCGTCTCCAGCTGTTGGGTGAGTGTCACGATTCTGCCTTTTGTGGACATCCGGGTGTTGAGGGCACTAAGGATCTGGTTTCTAGATCTTATTGGTGGCCCACTCTAACTAGGGATGTCAAGTCCTATGTGTCAGCCTGTGAGGTTTGTGCCAGGTCCAAGACACCTAGGACTCGCCCTGCTGGTAACCTACGACCCCTACCCATTCCCAGTAGACCCTGGTCCCATATCTCGATGGACTTTATAACTGACCTACCGCTGGCGGAGGGTAAGACTGTAGTGTGGGTAGTGGTGGATAGGTTTAGCAAGATGGTCCATTTCATTCCCCTGTCTAAACTCCCGAATGCCAAAACCCTGGCGTCTATTTTTGTGAAAGAAATTGTTCGATTGCATGGTATCCCGGAAAATATTGTTTCGGACAGGGGTGTGCAGTTTGTGTCCAAATTCTGGAGGGCCTTCTGTCAAAGATGTAAAATTTCGTTGTCTTTTTCTTCCGCCTACCATCCTGAGAGTAATGGGCAGACTGAACGCCTTAATCAGTCTGTGGAACAATTCTTGAGGTTGTATGTTGCTGATGACCAGCAATTATGGGTCAAATTCCTTCCGTTGGCTGAATTTGCTCTGAATAACCGTGTCAATTCTTCTGCTGGGGTCTCCCCTTTCTTTTGTAACCATGGTTTTCATCCCCGTTTTCATTCTGGGTCGTCCGTCTCCTCCTCTAACCCTGAAGCTGATAAACTCTCCTCCGAACTGTGCACAGTTTGGGCCCGGGTTCAATCGAACCTAGAAAAGGCTCAATGTTCTCAAAAACTCAAGGCCGATAGGAGACGTTCAAGGGGGGTAAACTTTCAGGTTGGGGATAAAGTATGGTTGTCCTCCAAGAATCTATCTCTCAAGGTAACTTCTAAAAAATTTGCTCCTCGTTTTATTAGACCATATAAGATCACGGAAGTGATTAACCCGGTATCTTTTAGGTTGGAGCTGCCTGAGTCATTCCACATTCATAATGTGTTCCATAAATCTCTGCTTAAAAAATATTTTGAACCGGTAGTACCATCAAAAGCCTCGCCTCCGCCAGTTCTTGTTAATGATGCTGTCGAGTATGTGGTGTCTAAAATAGTGGATGTCAGGAAGGTGCGTAATTCCTTGCAGTACCTGATTCACTGGAAGGGGTATGGACCTGAAGAGAGATCTTGGGTACCTGCCAGGGAGGTTCATGCTCCTAGACTTGTTCGTAAATTTCATTTAGAACACCCTGAAAAGCCATCACCTGAAGTCTTGGGTCCGGTGGCCCCTCGTAAAAGGGGGGGGTACTGTCACGGGGTTCCGAAGGTGCACTCGGTCCCCCATTGCCCGCAGAACTGTTGCTTAGCTTTTGGAATGAGGTTCTGTGTTTGACCTCATTCCCAGGGCGGCTTTACTAGCTGGGTGGCTCCTTGCTCCTAAGTCTGCCTTGAGTGCCGAGCTGATCACTCGGTGCTCGACTGGTTGGTCTGTCGGTCATGTGACGCTGGCCACGTCACATGACCCTCACTCCCCACTATAAATACAGGCAGCCTGCTGGCTACAGGTTGCCTGTTAATTTCTAGGTTCCTGGTATTTGTTGGACTGCTGAATACTTACCTGATCCTGTTCCTTGACCATCCTTTTGCCTGATCCTCCTGTACTGCGCATCCGTCCTGGTATTGTGACCTCGGCTCCCACCTGACTACTCTCTTAGGACTCCTCTTGTACTTCTCTGCTCTCCTGGTATTTATGACCCCGGCTTCTCCTGACAATTCTCTGCTTGCTCCATTTGCACTTTGCAGCTTTCCTGGTATTGACTCGGTCCGTTCACGTCCTGTTGTTTGTCTGTCTGTCCTCCCTGCACTTACTCCAAGTTAGGGATTGCCGTCCAGTTGTCCCCTGTCATTAGGACTCGCGAGGCAAGTAGGCAGGGCCAGGGGTAGGGGTGGAGCGCAGTGGTCACTTCCCTCCCCCCTGTGTGTGTGTGTACGCGACCGTTACATGATTGTCACATTAAGACCAGAAATCCTGCTTTGTCATACTGGGGTGAAAAAACCCTCTGATATACTGCACATCTCTGATTACACGTGTATAAGTGATTGTCACATTTAGGCCAGAAATACGCCTTTTTGGTTACTGGGGTGAAAAAAACCTCTAATATATTGCACATCTGGGATTACACGTGCATAAGTGAGTGTCACATTTAGGCCAGAAATACGCCTTTTTGGTTACTGGGGTGAAAAAAGCCTCTGATATACTGCACATCTGGGATAAGACATGCATAAGCGAGTGTCACATTTAGGCCACAAATACCGCTGTCATATAGAGTTAAAAAAAATAAATTTTGTGCAATACCCTACATCAGGTTTTTTATTGGCGGTTAATTATTTTTAACAGACTTAACGACTTTTTACTTTGCTTTGTAAATGCTAACTATGAGGCAAACATCTAATAAGGGACGCGGTCATTGTCGTGGTGGTGGTGTTGGTGGAGCCTCTGGTGACGTCCTACTGAACCTACTACCTCAGGTCCCAGTAGCCACCAGAATCTACAGCGATATTTGATTGGGCCTAATGCCGTTCTAAGGATGGTAAGGCCTGAGCAAGTACAGGCGCTAGTCAATTGGGTGGCCGACAGTGGATCCAGCATGTTCACATTATCTCCCACCCAGTCTTTTGCAGAAAGCGCACAGGTGGCGCCTGAAACTTATGCCCATCAGTCTGTCACATCACCCCTGTGCATATCGGGGAACCTGTCTGAGCCTCAAGTCATGCAGCAGTCTCTTATGCTGTTTGAAGACTCTGCTGGCAGGGTTTCCAAAGGGCATCCACCTAGCCCTTCCCCAGGGGTGGAAGACATAGAATGCACTGACACACAACCACTTATTTTTCCTGATGAGGACATGGGAATACCACCTCAGCACGTCTCTGATGACGAAACACAGGTGCCAACTGCTGCGTCTTTCTGCAGTGTGCAGACCGAAAAGAAGGTCAGGGAGGAAGACTGGGTGGAATACGATGCAGGAGACGATGAGGTCCTAGACCCCACATGGAATGAAGTTCGTGCCACTGACAGAGGCAGTGGTGAGACCGAGCCAACAGCAAAAGCGGTAACAGGGTGCAAAAGCAGAGCAGCCGTCGCCAAAACAGTTCGCCTGCTACTGGCCACCGTCACCAGGGACCGAGCACACCAAAGGCAGCTTCAAGGAGTTCCCTGGCATGGTACTTCTTCACACAATGTGCTGACGAAAAGACACGAGTGGTTTGCACGCTGTGCCATCAGAGCCTGAAGTGAGGCATTAACGTTCTGAACCTTAGCACAACCTGCATGACCAGGCATCTACATGCGAGACACGGGCTGCAGTGGAGTAAGCACCTTCAAAACCAAGAAAGGGCTCAGGCCCCTCCTGCTCCCTCTTCTGCTGCTGCCTCGGCCCCAGGCGGAGAGCTGTTTGGCGCATGTCCTTCAGCTGCCAAGGATCGCAGGGCATCATTCTTTGCCTCCTGTTGCCTCCTCTTCCTACTCGGCTTCCTCCTCCTCTTCTTCCACCTCCTCATCCGGTCAGCGACAGACCTTCACTACCAACTTCAGCACAGCCAGGGGTAAACGTCAGCAGGCCATTCTGAAACGGATGTGTTTGGGGGACAGGCCCCACACTGCGCAGGAGTTGTGGCTGGGTATAGAACAACAGACCGACGAGTGGTTGCTGCCAGTGGGCCTCAAGCCCGGCCTGGTGGTGTGCGATAATGGGTGAAATCTCGTTGCAGCTCTGGGACTAGCCGGTTTGAAGCACATCCCTTGCCTGGCGCATGTGCTGAATTTGGGCCGTCTGTGCGCACTTTCGGTGTTCTCACCCTGCTGCTGCTCGCCTGTCAGCCCTGCAGCGTAACTTCGGCCTTCCCGCCCACCGCCTCATATGCGACGTGCCCACCAGGTGGAACTCCACCTTGCACATGCTGGAGAGACTGTGCGAGCAGCAGCAGGCTATAGTGGAGTTTCAGCTGCAGCACGCACGGGTGAGTCGCACTGCGGAACAGCACCATTTCTCCACCAATGACTGGGCCTCAATGCGAGACCTGTGTGCCCTGTTGCGCTGTTTCAAGTACTCCACCAACATGGCCAGTGGCGATGACGCCGTTATTAGCGTTACAATACCACTTCTATGTCTCCTTGAGAAAACACTTAGGTGGAAGAGGATGTGGCCCAGGACGAGGAGGAGGAAGAAGGGTCATCTCTAACACTTTCAGGCCAGTCTTTTAGAAGTGGCTCAGAAAGAGGATTTTTGCAACAGCAGAGGCCAGGTACAAATTTGGCCAGCCAGGGCCCACTACTGGAGGATGAGGAGGAGGATGGGGATAAAGCATGTTCACAGCGGGGTGGCATCCAACGCAGCTCGGGCCCATCACTGGGGGGATACGGAGGACGCAGACGATACGCCTCCCACAGAGGACAGCTTGTCCTTACCTCTGGGCAGCCTGGCACACATGAGTGACTACATGCTGCAGTGCCTGCGCAACGACTGCAGAGTTGCCCACATTTTAACGTGTGCTGACTACTGGGTGGCCACCCTGCTGGATCCCCGTTACAAAGACATTGTGCCGTCCTTAATTCCCTCACTGGAGCGTGATCGGAAGATGCACGACTACAGGCGCAACCTGGTAGACGCGCTCCTGAGAGCATTCCCGACTGACGCCGGGGAACAAGTGGAAGCACAAGGCGTAGGCAGGGGAGGCGGAAGAGGTCGCCAACGCAGCTGTGTCAGCGCCAGCACCTCAGAAGGCAGGGTTAGCATGGCCGACATGTGGAAAAGCTTTGTCACCTCGCCGCAACAACCGGCCCCAACTGCTGATATGGAGCGTGTTAGCAGGGGGCAGCATTTGAACAACATGGTGGAACAGTACCTGTGCACACGACTACACGTACTGACTGATGGTTCGGTTCTGCCCCATTCACATTGTTGGCTACCTGTTCCTCCTCCATTGCTGCCTCCACCTACAACACCACATTCACCGCCTCCTCAACCTCCGACTCCATATCCACCTCCTTCTCTGAGTTGCAGGTTAATAATTTGTAATTTTTAGTTATTTTCTTTCATTTTAAGTTATTTCCCTATCCGCATTTGTTTGCAGAGCAGTCGCCATGCTCTTAAGCACATTTTACTGCCTTTTACATTCCTCCAGCCTTTTCAAGGACTATTTTAGAGCCCTAAATTGAAAAAAATCTTATTTTCAATTGTCGGGTGACATTTAAAATTTTTGGGCGTATACAAACCCCTGCTGTGCCTGGGTGACAGGGGCCTAAATCTCTCAAAATCCTCTGTTGTATTGCTGGGTGACATGAACCCCCTTTTGCCGTGAATGAACCCCTGCTGTGCCTGGGTGACAGGGGCCTAAATCTCTCAAAATCCTCTGTTGTATTGCTGGGTGACATGAACCCCCTTTTGCCGTGAATGAACCCCTGCTGTGCTTGGGTGACAGGGGCCTAAATCTCTCAAAATCCTCTTTTGTATTGCTGGGTGACATGTACCCCCTTTTGCCGTGAATGAACCCCTGCTCTGCATTGCTGACAGGGAACTAAATTTAGTGAAAACATCTGTTACTGATCGGAAAATGCGCGACTACAAGCGCACGCTGATGATAGCATTCCCACCTGACAGCGGGGCACAGTGGAAGCTCAAGGCGAAGGCAGAGGAGGAGGAAGAGGTCTCCAACACAGCTGGGGCACCGCCAGCACCTGAAAAGGCAGGGTTAGCATGGCCTAAATGTGGAAAAGCTTTCTCAGCCTTGGAGGTGCTGACCTGCCCTGCAGCCAGTGTATAGTGTGAAAGTGTGTTTAGCACGGCAGAGAGCATTATCACAGGCCGCAGCCAATGTGGACAAGCTTACGTTTATTAAAATGAACCAGGCATGGATCCCACAGGACTTGTCCGTACCTTGTGCAAAATAGACATTTATACCAGCCTCAACCATCCATTCTTGTACTCAAGTGCACTTATTCTTTGGGATACCCCAATTTAAAAATAAAAAATAACACAAATCAGTGTTGGCTACCTGTTCCTCCTTCACCGTCGCTTCTACCTACACCGCCACGTCAACCTACACCGGCACATCCACCCATCCACCGCCTCCTCAACCTCCTACTCCTAGATCCAGATTGTTATTTTAAAAAAATTCTGTATTTTATGTTATTTTAAGTCATTTCCCTATCCACATTTGTTTGCAGAACAGTTGCCATGCTCTTAAGCACATTTTGATGCCTTTTGCAGCCCTCTAGCCCTTTCCAGGACTATTTTAGAGCCATTTTAGTGCCCAAAAGTTCGGGTCCCCATTGACTTCAATGGGGTTCGGGGTCAAGTTCGGGTCCCGAACCCGAACTTTTTTTTCAAGTTAGACCGAACCCCAACATCCAGGTGTCCACTCAACTCTACTCCCTTTATATACATTTTACCCAAAGTACATAAATCCCTACACAAACCTCTGGGCTGCCCCATTTCCGCATCTACCAACTCTATTTTATCTCCAATCTTAATCATTCTGGAGTAAATTCTCACTCCATTTACATAGAAAGCCAAATCATTGATATTGGACAAATGGACACAAATCAATTTTTAACAAAATTGAGGGGCTTATCACCCATTCCACCAGACAGCATCTTAGTCACCCTTGACGTGAATAGCTTATATACTAGCATTCATCATGATAAAGGTATTCTTTCTACGAAATCACTCCTTGAACTGTCTACCAATGATCATAACACCATCCAATTGGCACTGAATTAATCAACATTGTCCTGAGGGACAACATTTTCCTTTATGCTGACACCTTTTACTTAGGGTACGTTCACACTTACGGCAGAGGATTCCGGCAGGCAGTTCCGTTACAGGAACTGCCTGCCGGATCCGGCAATCCGGACGCAAACTGATGGCATTTGTCAGACGGACCCGGATGCGGATCCGTCTGACAAATGCATTCATTGCAATACCGGATACGTCTCTCCGGTGTCATCCGGAAAAACTGATCCAGTATAATATTTTTTTTGCATTTTTAAAGGTCTGCGCATGCGCAGACCGAAATGCCGGATCTATTTTGCTGGAAAACGCAATACACTTCAATGTAAATTAATGCCGGATCCTGCTTTCCGGCAAGTGTTCAGTATTTTTTGGCCGGAGATAAAACTGCAGCATGCTGCGGTATTTTCTCCGTCCAAAAAACGTA
Source organism: Bufo bufo (assembly GCF_905171765.1). NCBI lineage: Eukaryota > Metazoa > Chordata > Amphibia > Anura > Bufonidae > Bufo > Bufo bufo. Next base: position 155,080,736 of record NC_053393.1, read on the forward strand.
AAAGGGACTAAACTGATGCATCTTGAACGGAATTCAGAATGCAGAATGCATTAGAATAAAACTGATCCGTTTTTTTCTGGTATAGAGCTCCTGTGACAGAACTCAATACCGGAAAACAAAAACGCTAGTGTGAAAGTACCCTTAGACATGCGGGATCACCATGGGCACGAATGTGTCACTGCCTTATGCAAATGGATACATGGCTCCCTTTGAGGAAACAAACATTTATCCTCTTGACCTTTTTAAACTACATGCCATCTGCTGGTTCAGATTCATTGATGATATTTTCTGCATATGGAATGGCTCTCAAGACTCCTTAATTGAATTCACACACTTACTTATTAGTTTCAGACCAGAATTACAATTTACCTTGAATTTAGATTTTCACTCCATTAGCTTCCTCGACACATGAGTTTTGAAAGATGACATGGGCAACATCAATACGGACCTATACACCAAGCAAACAGACTTATTTTATTCTAGTTGTCACCCTACTGCCACAAAAAAATTCCCTACCACTATCACAATTTCACTGTATCAATCGTATAGTTTCAGATCCACAGAATCAACAGACACAACTCCAAACCATGGCCTCTAAGTTCACTGAAAGGGGCTATCCCACCAGACTGTTAGTCAAAGAACAAGGAAACTATGGAACGGATCCCCTTTGTCCATATCCACCATCCCCTCATGCCAAAAACCAACACACAATTAAATAACATTGGCCACTTCTAAAAAAATGCCTGTCCAACTATCCAATCTTTTCAAGCCCCACCTCTCATGTGTCTAAAAAGAGCAGCCAACCTTAAAGACAAACTTGTCAAAGCTGATGTAGGAAGTCACATACATCAGGCGAGACAAACCTTCCTTAGGACACAACGCCACGGTACTTTTCCCTGCCTCCGTTTTAGTTGCTATTCTAATATAATCAAAGGTGACCATATTACACATCCCCATACAGGTAAATCTTTTCCAATAAGAGACTTCTTCAAATGTGACTCGTTTAAATGCACATGTGGTCTTCTATATGTGGGTGAAACCACACAACTAGTACGTGACCGCATCACAAGCCATAAATCAATCATCATATGTAAAAAGAACTGGCTCCCATTCCTTTCTTCACTACCTCTTTTTTTCCTCTTGTTTCATCTTTTTTTCCTTTTGTTTTACCACACATCACACACTCACATACCCTCCAACACCGCATGTTACACACCCCTCATTTCACATACACAATTCCTTTATTTTTCACACATCCCTTTACATCATACACACCTCACACCCTCCATCATTTTTCTCCATTCCTCCCCTTTTTTCATTTCTCCCTCCATCCTCTCTTTCCTCACCCCCCCCCCTTCTTCCCTCCGTCACACACACACTTACAAGCTACCATCACTACACACATACACAATCCCCATTCACACACATCCACTATCATCACCCATCCCTTATATACACCACCCTCTTTGAAACACAGCCATTTCATTTCCCATACACAATCCCTCATACTCCTCCTTTCAAAAACTATTTTCCTAAACACACAGTCCCTACATACTTGTACAATTACATTCACATTTCCTCCTTGCCAGACCTCTAATCCTTTTATCACATTTATTTATTTATATCACATCTATATTAATTTTCCTCATCTCTCTCATTCATTACACTAGTTGCATAGGCCTGAGCGAGTGACAGTCCTTGCCTGGTCTCGCGCTACTTCCAGCCACCTGCCTCTTGCAAACGCTCTTAATCTCGTGAGACTTTGCGGGAGTTAGAGTGCGGTGTGAGCGATCTGCACCTACAGTACAGACCAAAAGTTTGGACACACCTTCTCATTCAAAGAGTTTTCTTTATTTTCATGACTATGAAAATTGTATCTTCACACTGAAGGCATCAAAACTATGAATTAACACATGTGGAATTATATACATAACAAACAAGTGTGAAACAACTGAAAATATGTCATATTCTAGGTTCTTCAAAGTAGCCACCTTTTGCTTTGATTACTGCTTTGCACACTCTTGGCATTCTCTTGATGAGCTTCAAGAGGTAGTCCCCTGAAATGGTTTTCACTTCACAGGTGTGCCCTGTCAGGTTTAATAAGTGGGATTTCTTGCCTTATAAATGGGGTTGGGACCATCAGTTGCGTTGAGGAGAAGTCAGGTGGATACACAGCTGATAGTCCTACTGAATAGACTGTTAGAATTTGTATTATGGCAAGAAAAATGCAGCTAAGTAAAGAAAAACGAGTGGCCATCATTACTTTAAGAAATGAAGGTCAGTCAGTCAGCCGAAAAATTGGGAAAACTTTGAAAGTAAGGGCTATTTGACCATGAAGGAGAGTGATGGGGTGCTGCGCCAGATGACCTGGCGTCCACAGTCACCGGACCTGAACCCAATCGAGATGGTTTGGGGTGAGCTGGACCGCAGAGTGAAGGCAAAAGGGCCAACAAGTGCTAAGCATCTCTGGGAACTCCTTCAAGACTGTTGGAAGACCATTTCAGGGGACTACCTCTTGAAGCTCATCAAGAGAATGCCAAGAGTGTGCAAAGCAGTAATCAAAGCAAAAGGTGGCTACTTTGAAGAACCTAGAATATGACATATTTTCAGTTGTTTTACACTTGTTTGTTATGTATATAATTCCACATGTGTTAATTCATAGTTTTGATGCCTTCATAGTCATGAAAATAAAGAGATCTCTTTGAATGAGAAGGTGTGTCCAAACTTTTGGTCTGTACTGTACATAGATGCCACATGTGGCGTCTCTCCACACAATCTACATGCTTTCCCCCGCAATGCCTTCACGCTGATCCACGGAGGAATCCTCCAGTATCCTCTTCTCCTCCTTAGTAAGTTCTTCATGCTGGCGCTGTGGCTGACTCCCCTCTTTCTAGCTCCTCATTTTCCTACCAGATTCCACATTGCAGCCATATTCTTGCATCCGGTATCCACTCACCTTATGTTCTTTCCTACCTTACCATTTCATTACCATCTATCACAGCCTCCATCTATTTTAATTATTTTATTGCCATCCATTTCTACTAAATGCCCAGTACTAGTGATGATAGGGCACCAAATTATTTAGGTGTTCGGCCCAAACACATTGCTATATTCGTGTGCTCGGCCGAGCACCCGAGTATAATGGAAGTCAATGGGAGACAACCAGGCACCCCCTGCTCTGAAGAGGAGAGGGTGCCTGGTCCATTGGAAAAGGTCAGAAAGTGACAGAAACACCACCTAAATGGATCGGGAACAGCATGGGGATGATGTTCGGATGCATCCTGGACTCCCAGATCGCTGCTGGGAACCATGTTGTCCGAGTTGTACGCCATTTTTACAGATTGACAAAAATACGCACAAAACCCCCCAAAAAAATAAATTTTACAGGAAAAATTGTTAGGAAACATTCTTTCCTGTATATTTACTTGTATATAAAGTGCAAGTGCTGTCAAAAATTACAAGGAAGAGGTACTCCGATACAACCTGTATATCACATAATGGAGGGCCTCATTCACATTGTGGTACAATTGTTCAGGTAGTGGGACTCCTACATTCATAAAGCCTATGCACTAAATGAAAGGGCTGCTAAAAATTACAAGGAATCGGCACTCCAAAGCACCCTTTGCTACACATAAAGGAGGGCATTATACACACCCTTGAAAAACTATGAGTGATGGCCTGCTGGTGACCCTCAAAAACATTTGGAGCAAGGGCCTGCTGATCTGACCATCTAAAACCTTAGGGGCGAGGGCCTGCTGCCGCATTGGTGACTCTAGATAACCTCTGGGCGATTGCATGTCCCTGTGGCGGCGACGATCCATTAGGATGTCTGCCCTATCAACTTTCGATGTTCTTTTATGCGCCTAACATGGTGACCACCGGTAACGGGGAATTATTGTTCGATTTCAGAGAGGGAGCCTGATAAACGGCTGCGGCTACTACTTCAAAGCAAGGCAGCATGAGTTGTGGGCCTGCAGGTGAGCTGACCCTGTAAAAGATTTGAGTTGCGGGCCTGAAGGTGAGCTGACCCTGTAAAACATTATATGCTAGTGCCTGCAGGTGAGCTGACCCTGTAAAACATTTTATTCGATGGCCTGCAGCTGAGCTGACCCTCTAAAAAGTTCTATGCAAGGGCCTGCATGGGAGCTGACCCTGTAAAAGATTTAAGTCGCGGGACTGCATGTGAGCTGACCCTGTAAAAGATTTAAGTCGCGGGACTGCATGTGAGCTGACCCAGGAAAAGATTCGAGTTGCGGGCCTGCAGGTGAGCTGACCCAGTAAAAGATTTTAGGTGTGGGCCTGCTGGTGAGCTGAGGTGGAACCGACAAACCCAACTTGAATTTGATGGCTGCATTAATCTGCAGGTGACCATGATACAGCTCCACAGATTGTTTCCATCTGCATCTGCAACGTGCTAGTCCGCAGGGGTAGAACACGTGAAGTTCACGGTGGGCCAGAATATACATACAGTTCGTCGGTTACTCACGGTTTAGCAGTCGTCTCCCTGGGCCAGCAGTGCAGTGAAGGGGAGAACAGCACTGGATTCTCCGGGGCACACTTGGTTACAGGGGACACCGGCCAGGTGGTGATTGAGGTGCCCTTGATGGTGAATGGGTGCTGAGTGCTTGTGCGGCTGGGCCCCTGGTTTAAGTATTGTGGTGATGCCAGCACCTTGGTGGTGCAAAATGTTAAGAGTTGTAGTAGTATGGAGTTAGAAGAATTAGGCAGGTTTAAATCCAACTGTAAACTTTACTTTTAACCAGGTTCTTGATAACAGTTTACATCCAGTAGTAATACAGTCTCTGGTATACATGCAAGTTGGATGTGAGGAATCCCATTTACAGGCTGTGTTGGTAATAAGGTGTCAGGCTAGGGTAGTTAGTTGGGTACTCATTGAAATTCAGCTCTTTGATCTGGTTTTGTTCTCCAGCTCTTTAATGGTGAGGCTGCCAGAAGCTAATAAGTCCTACACCTTTAATCCAAAGATCCTTAAAGCCTGAATATATGGATGTTGTCCTTTTGTGTATTATTTCTCTCTGTTTCTCTTGAATTGCGTTGCATTAATCACAGCTAGCAGCTGTAGTCTCACTCCTTCACTTCCTACTTTGTCTCTCAACTGACTCAACTCCCTAACTAGGCCTGAACTGCTCTATTTATACTGTGGTGCTACCCCCTCTAGTAGTAGATGTATGTAGTTTACCTGACAGCCTGGTAAAAAGGGATTTCACACAGTAGTACAATGCAGCATGAAATTACAGAAGACGACAAAAAGCTTTTGCAGTTCCCACATAAGCTAGTGGGACGCTGCACATCTTTCTAAGCAATCTGTGGCCTCAGTCTTTTATCCAGACTCAGTCATTGTGCCACTACGTGGCCTCCTCATGCTGCCATCTCCACACCATCTCACCTTGCCACTCATTTTTATCACCATGCTGATGCTGCTTAAAAGGCCTTAAACTGATCACCAGGCCCACAATTTAATTAAGGTATTGTATTCGATAAACCCAACTTGCTTTTGTGGGCTGCATCAGTGGCGTAGCTAGAAATGACTGGGCCCCACAGCAAATTTTTGAATGGGGCTCCATTCCTCAGTAATTTTTTAGCGACCCCTTCCTTTTATGCCGCCCCCATTCCTGTGGCTACTAAAGATCGCTCTCTCAAACCAGGCCCGGCAGCTGTTCCATCAGTTTTATACACTGTCTATACTGTCACTGTATATAATTTCATTGTGTAATACTGTTGAGGGGGCCCTGACCAAATCCTTAAGTCCTCCTCCTCCTGGATGGGCCCCTTCTGGGTCAGGGCCCCAAAGCTGCAGCTTCCCCTGCTTCCCCTATAGCTACGGCCCTGGTCTGCATTAATCTGCTAGTGACCGTGATACAGCTCCACAGATGGTTTCTATCTGCATCTTTCTAAGCAATCTGTGGCCTCAGTCTTTTATCCAGACTCTGTCAGTGTGCCACTATGTGGCCTCCTCATGCTGCCATCTCCACACCATGTCACCTTGCCACTCATTTTTATCACCATGCTGCTGCTGATGCTGCTTAAAAGGCCTTAAACTGATTACCAGGCCCACAATTTAATTAAGGTTTTGTAATCGATAAACCCAACTTGCTTTTGTGGGTTGCATCAGTGGCGTAACTAGAATTAACTGGGCCCCACAGCAAATTTTTGAATGGGGCTCCATCCCTCAGTAATATTTTGTGACCCCTTCCTGTCATGCCGCCCCCATTCCTGTGGCTAGTAAAGATCGCTCTCTCAGACCAGGGTCGGCAGCTGTTCCATCAGTTTTATACACTGTCTATAATGTCACTGTATATAATTTCATTGTGTAATACTGTTGAGGGGGCCCTGACCAAATCCTTTAGTCCTCCTCCTCCTGGATGGGCCCCAAAGCTGCAGCTTCCCTTGCTACCTCTATAGCTACAGCCCTGGTCTGCATTAATATGCTGGTGACCGTGATACAGCTCCACAGATTGTTTCCATCTGCATCTTTCTAAACAATCTGTGGCTTTAGTCTTTTATCCAGACTCAGTCATTGTGCCACTATGTGGCCTCCTCATGCTGCCATCTCCACACCATGTCTCCTTGCCACTCATTTTTATCACCATGCTGCTGCTGATGCAGCTTAAAAGGGCTTAAAGTAAAAACCAGGCCCACAATCTAATTAAGGTTTTACGCACAAAACCAAAGTAAAAAAATCTATTTTATAGGAAAAATTTATTGAAAACATCCTTTCCTGTATATTTACTTGTATATAAAGTGCAATTGCTGACAAAAATTACAAGAAGGAGGCACTCCGATACAACCTGTATGTCACATAAAGGAGGGCCTCATTCACATTGAGTTGCTGGCCTGCAGGTGAGCTGACCCTGTAAAAGATTTTAGGTTTGGGCCTGCAGGTGAGATTACCCTGTAAAAGATTTGAGTTGCGGGCCTGTAGGTGAGCTGACCCTGTAAAACATTATATGCGAGGGCCTGCAGTTGAGCTGGCCCTGTAAAACATAATATGCGAGGGCCTGCAGTTGAGCTGACCCTCTAAAACATTAGGGGCGAGGGCCTGCTGGTGAGCTGACGCTCTAAAACATTATATGCAAGTGCCTGCTGATGAGCTGATGTTCTAAAACATTATATGCGAGTGCATGCTGGTGAGCTGACGCTCTAAAACATTATATGCATTTTGCATGTATCATTTTGGTACGGCACAGGTTGCAAACTACCACTCTTTTGTCGTCTGCACTTTCCTCAAAAAAGCGCCATACTGCGGAACACCTACCCCTTGGCAAGGTAGATTTACACATGGGGGTGCTCGGTGTAACGGTTGCGGGCTTGTTTGATGTGGGCCAACTTCTCCCTTTTGCAACCCCACTGCCTTTTCCAGCCTGTTGCGGTGCTGAGGATCCCTCCCCCTCTGTACTGCTGTCCTTGCTTGGCTTTTCACCTTCCCATGTTGGGTCAGTGACCTCATCGTCAACCACCTCCTCTTCCACTTCCTCACTCTGCTCATCCTCCTGACTTGACCTAACCACAACCTCAGTGATTGGTAACTGTGTCTCATCATCATCCACCTCGTGAATGAATGATTGTCGTTCACCACCGACATCTTCTTGAGACTGTGAAGGCTCAAGAGTTTGGGAATTAGGGCACAATATCTCAGGTCCCTCTTCAAGAGTGCTGGGCACCAGGGCCAAATGTAATAGTGCCACTGGAAAGAGCTCCTCGGAATATCCAAGTGTGAGATCACTCGTTTGGCAAGCCTCTCAATGGTGGGCGGAAGGATGATCAGATAGAGGATTCGGTTGACCAGACTCTTGGCTACAGAGACTGGACTTGGTGGAAGAGAGGGTGGTGCTTAACCGACTGGAAGCATTATCTTCAGCAATCCAAACCGACCAACTGTTTGCACTGGTCGGACTTGGACAGTGTTGTCCGGCGCCGCCCAGCTAAGTTGGACATGAAGCTGGGTGCAGCAGGCACAGTTTAATTACGCCCAGGGTCACGGCCTCTGCATGCACCATCAGCATTACGCCCGCTTCCACGTCCCTTAGTGCTCGCCTTGTTCATATTAATGGTTTTGTCACTAGATGTGACGCCGAGTTTTTTACTGATGCAGGACAGTATATGTCACAGAAACACACAGAATATGGACACTATATTAGGCCCAGATTAATGGAATTTGCCCTAAAGAAAGAGTTTTCGGGCAGGACAGTATATGTCATGGAAACACACAGAATATGGACACTATATTAGGCCCTGACTATTGAAATTTGCCCTAAACAAAGAGTTTCCGGATGCAGGACAGTATATGTCACAGAAACACACAGAATATGGACACTATATTAGGCCATGATTATTGGAATTTGCCCTCAATAAAGAGTTTTCGGATGCAGGACAGTATATGTCACAGAAACACACAGAATATGGACACTATATAAAGCCCAGATTAATGGAAGAGGCAGGAAGTGCCTGTCTGTTTATCCTGACATATCGGAGCTTACCGCTTGGTCACTTATATAGGATTGTGACTCACGCATTATCATTATCCCTTGCAGACATTTGCGGTCATCATTTGCTATAGAGGCTATACCGGGACATCTATCACTCGGTGTCCAGATTTATCTGGGATATGGTTTTATTGCTTATTTGATTTTATTCATAGAGTTGTTTTTATTGATTGGCCTATTGTATTAAATATCTGGCTCACTCGCCTAGTGCTGTCTATCATTTCCTGAATTCGGAGTGCCCTTCATTCTTCCTTTTCTATTTCCATTTTACTCTTTGACGGTCTGGGTGGACCGTGAGGTGAGCACCCTCATCCATTCGTTCTATAGGAGTAGCCACTATTCCGATTTTAATTTTTTTCCCTATATCTAGGCCTGACAACCAGACAATGTATTGAAGCGCAGATCACACAATTCACGGATTATACCGCTGACAGCAAAAATGTGGACAGATTATGGGAGAATTTTTTTTTCAGTATTTTAATTTTTTTCCCTATATATAGGCCTGACAACCACACAAGGTATTGAAGCGCAGATCACGCAATTCACGGATTACACCATTGACAGCAAAAATGTGGATAGATTATGAGAAAAATAGTTTTCTGTTTTTTTTTATTTATTTTCCTATATCTAGGCCTGACAACCACACAAAGTATTGAAGCGCAGATCACACAATTCACAGATTACACCGCTGACAGCAAAAATGTGGATAGATTATGGGAGAAATATAGTTTTCAGTATTTACATTTTTTTCCCTATATCTAGGCCTGACAATCACACAAGGTATTGAAGCGCAGATCACACAATTCACGGATTACACCGTTGACAGCAAAAATGTGGATAGATTATGGGGGAAAAAATAGTGTTTTCTGTATTATAATTTTTTTTCCCTATATCTTGACCTGACAACCACACAAGGTATTGAAGCGCACATCACACAATTCACGGATTACACCACTGACAGCAAAAATGTGGATAGATTATAGGAGAAATATTGTTTTCAGTATTTATTTATTTTTTCCCTATATCTAGACCTGACAACCACACAAGGTATTGAAGCGTACATCACACAATTCACGGATTACACCGTTGACAGCAAAAATGTGGATAGATTATGAGAAAAATAGTTTTCTGTATTTTAATTTTTTTTCCTATATCTAGGCCTGACAACCACACAAGGTATTGAAGCGCAGATCACACAATTCCCAGATTACACCGCTGACAGCAAAATAGTGGATAGATTATGGGAAAAAAAATTGTGTTTTCTATTATAATTTTTTTCCCTATATCTGGACCTGACAACCACACAAGGTATTGAAGCGCACATCACACAATTCACGGATTACACCACTGACAGCAAAAATGTGGATAGATTATAGGAGAAATATTGTTTTCAGTATTTAAATTTTTTTCCCTATATCTAGACCTGACAACCACACAAGGTATTGAAGCGTACATCACACAATTCACGAATTACACCGTTGACAACAAAAATGTGGATAGATTATGAGAAAAATAGTTTTCTGTATTTAATTTTTTTCCCTATATCTAGGCCTGACAACCACACAAGATATTGAAGAGCAGATCACACAACTCACAACTTCCACCGTTGACAGCAAAAATGTGGATAGATTATGGGAGAAAAAAATAGTGTTTTCTGTATTATAATTTTTATATCAGATAATGGAGGGAATACCATTACTCTCTCCAAATTCAAATTTCATTACTACATGTTGTGGTCCACTTGGGGACCTAATAAAAAGTAAAAAACTAAAGTTTTAAAAAAATGTAAAAAATAAAAATATATAAAAATTCAAATCACCACGTCAAAATTAAAATACTTAAACAATAAAAAAAAAAATCAACATCAAGGGCATCACTGTATGCAAAAACGCCTGTATTATTAAAATATTTAAAAACGTATCCAATGTGGTGAATGACGTAACGGGAAAAAAATACTGTAGCTGACTCATCATTTTTTCATCACTTTACCTCCTCAAAAAATTTAATAAAAAGTGATCAAAAAGTCATACACACCCTAAAATGGTATTCTAAAAAACTACAGATTGTCCTGCAAAAACTGAGCCCTCACACATCTCCATAGATACAGTATAAATATAAAAACGTTATGGGAGTCAGAATATAGGGATGAAAACACAAGAAAAACTATACATATGTGGTATCACCGTAATCGTACTGACCTTAAGAATGAAGAGCACAAGTCATCAAACTGTTGCAGAATTGCGTTTTTTTTTCAGATTTCAGCCCATATGGAATTTTTTTCCATCTCCCCACTACATCGTATACAATATTAAATGGTGGGATTAGAACGTACAACTTGTCTTGCAAAAAACAAGCCCTCATATGGCTATGTGAAAGGAAAAATGAATAAGTTATGGCCCTGGAAAGGCAGGGAGTGAAAAATAAAAACACAAAAACAAAAAAAACTCCGGGTCTGAAAGGGTTAATATATTCTAATTTACTGAGATACCTTTAATTTTATGAAAATCATTGTATATTTGCAGGACTAAAAAAACATGTTGACCAAGTCAAGTTTTCTCATCCTAAGAGTCAATTCAGATGAATTACAAATCACTGGTATAAAAAGAGCACAAAACAAATTCCTTCCTAACCCCACTTTGGCAATCTGAAAGATCTGTGCATCAGTATTCCATATTGTATTATTAATGGCAGAAGGCCTGTACAGTATATTTTGTTGCTGTAGGAAAATGTCCAACACTTTTTACCCTTTTTCTATGTTGTCTGCCAAAACCAGTCCCCGTGGGAGTGCATTCCTTAGTTTTATGGTTTTCATGAATATTCTACATGGGAATTCTGTGCATAAAGAGAGATTGACTAAGATATTCTGCAGTCTTTCTTGCTTTTTCCTTATGATGAAAAGTTTCAGAATTAACATGGTTTGCCACCCAAATAAATCAGTTTTATTCTGTATGAGACAAGACCTACTCTAAGAGGGCTCTGTCTCACCGCAATATTGGGTAGGTATTGATCACTAAAGATATAGAAAAATACACACTGCCAACTGTAAAAAATTAGTATAGTAACTGGCAGACACATCAAACACCAAACACATTATAAACACCATCCTAAAGTGGAACAATAAGTCACAATAAAATGTGAGATGGCTTTAATGTGTAACAATAGTACTCCCTTACTAATACTGTAAATTAGAGATCCAATAGTAACACAAATAAACACATCACACATAGTAACAAAATAAGTACAGACCAAATGGATAGTATGCAGAAACACCCCAACACATGTTTCGCAGTTGCTTCCTCCAGGGGTCAACTGCATCCAGGAACCAATCAGCAGTTATGACCACGTGTAATCAGATCTCACCATATAACACTAAACTACTTAAAGATAAATCATATTATGTGGCACCTATCATGGATCAGCACATATTGGTGTGTACCCAACTAGGATTCTGCCACGGTCCCTTAGGTGACTGATGTCAGGAAATCAAGTAGATTGGCTGAGCATGGCCGAGATTGATTTCTCTTGATTTAGTGTTGATTGGGTTAATGACCACTTCCCTTTTCTCAGCTGTTGCTCAGTGGTCATCACTTCTAACCTTTATAGTCTGACCCCACCATTCTGACTATGCGGTAGATAGCTTTATTTGGGTTTGGATGAGCTGGTGTGAGTATGTCTCTGGTGTTCCTGCTCTTCCGTCTCTACAGAAGTTAAGTATCGCGTTTGTTTGTGTTTGTTATATTCCCTGTTGTTTGTATCCCGGCCTGAGACAGAGACTTCCATTCGTCCATCTGGGAAGGAATGGGTTGTCTCTGGTTCTTACCTTTTCCAGGGCCTTATAGGGATATAAAGGCCTAGGTATCCTGCATATGAATATTCCAACCTTTAGGGTCTATTCATATTGAAAGATAGTTAGGGCCCAAATTAGGGTTGTCTATGAGGTGGTCTGTTTCTTCCCTAGTTTCCAGGCCCAGTTACTGTTCACCTTCCCTCCTGTGTTCAGTGTGGAGTTTTCCCCCCATACTGATCGTGGCAGATTCATTACCAGTAGATCCTGGGCGTCTTACATGTGAATGAGCAAATTTCCAAGTGGTCACATGACCGTACATAGTGCCATCACATGACACAATTAGTATAAGTCTAATGGAGTTGGTGACCCCTTGTGCTTCCATTGCATAGACTTTTGTTTGGTCTCGGGATCATGGTGGTGGACCCATGTTTCATCACCCATAATAACTTGAGAAGAGAAGTCTCCTGGATTTTCTCTAAGCATGTCTAAATTGTCTTGGATAAATTGTTGGTGACAAGTTTTTTGCTCAGGCGACACATGGACTAAAATGAAGTCAAAGCGGAGGAGGAACAGAGCTCCCAAGTGTCCCTCTTTTCTATCCAAGTCCCTCTTTGCTCCATAAATGTCCCTCTTTTTGATCTGATGTATACATTTTCATTATTACATGTACAATATTGATCCAGAAAGTGTTTGTCTGGTTCCTATCTGTATATTAGAGGCCGCCTTGTATGTTATTTCATTATTTGATGCAATTTGAATTTTAAACATTTCCATATTTAGATAATTTTTGCGTTATTTCATATGAGAAAACTATTGAAGTGTATAGATCGGCAAGGAAAAATGGATCTTTCACACAATGAACCATAAATGTCCCTCTTTGAACGTCCAAAAATTTGGGAGGTATGGAGGAATAAGCGAGAAACCTATTGCAAGATTAAATATACAAACAAATTGTTAAGTGTTCACAATGACAATGCAGCAATGAAACATGCAGGTGCTGAACCACAGTCAACCACATTCAGTGAAAGCGAATAAAAATAACTACAGGGTGGGCCATTTATATGGATACACCTTAATAAAATGGGAATGGTTGGTGATATTAACTTCCTGTTTGTGGCACATTAGTATATGTGAGGGGAAAACTTTTCAAGATGGGTGGTGACCATGGCGGCCATTTTGAAGTCGGCCATTTTGAATCCAACTTTTGTTTTTTCAATAGGAAGAGGGTCATGTGACACATCAAACTTATTAAGAATTTCACAAGAAAAACAATGGTGTGCTTGGTTTTAACGTAACTTTATTCTTTCATGAGTTATTTACAAGTTTCTAACCACTTATAAAATGTGTTCAATGTGCTGCCCATTGTGTTGGATTGTCAATGCAACCCTCTTCTCCCACTCTTCCCACACTGATAGCCACACCGCAGGAGAAATGCTAGCACAGGCTTCCAGTATCCATAGTTTCAGGTGCTGCACATCTCATATCTTCACAGCATAGACAATTTCCTTCAGATGACCCCAAAGATAAAAGTCTAAGGGGGTCAGATCGGGAGACCTTGGGGGCCATTCAACTGGCCCACGATGACCAATCCACTTTCCAGGAAACTGTTTATCTAGGAATGCTCGGACCTGACACCCATAATGTGGTGGTGCACCATCTTGCTGGAAAAACTCAGGGAACGTGCCAGCTTCAGTGCATAAAGAGGGAAACACATCATCATGTAGCAATTTCGCATATCCAGTGGCCTTGAGGTTTCCATTGATGAAGAATGGCCCCACTATCTTTGTACCCCATATACCACACGATACCATCAATTTTTTTGTTCCAACAGTCTTGGAGGGATCTATCCAATGTGGGTTAGTGTCAGACCAATAGCGGTGGTTTTGTTTGTTAACTTCACCATTCACATAAAAGTTTGCCTCATCACTGAACAAAATCTTCTGCGTAAACTGAGGGTCCTGTTCCAATTTTAGTTTTGCCCATTCTGCAAATTCAGTGCACCGATCTGGGTCATCCTCGTTGAGATGCTGCAGTAGCTGGAGTTTGTAAAGGTGCCAATGTGTGTAGATAATATACGCCGAAGGGATGTTCGACTAATGCCACTCTCCACCAGTGACATGCGGCGAGTGCTACGCTGTGGGCTCTTGCTGAATGAAGCTAGGACAGCCACTGATGTTTCTTCATTAGAGACAGATTTCATTCGTCCACATCTTGGCAAATCCAACACTGAACCAGTTTCACGAAACTTAGCAAGCAGTTTGGTAACTGTAGCATGGGAGATGGGTGGTCTCGTAGGGTGTCTTGCATTGAAATCTGCTGCAATGACCCGGTTACTGCGTTCACCAGACATCAACACAATTTCTATCTGCTCCTCACGTGTTAACCTTGGCGACATGTCAATGGCTGTAAACAAAGAGAAACTTGTAAATAACTCATGAAAGAATAAAGTTACGTTAAAAACAAGCACACCATTGTTTTTCGTGTGAAATTCCCAATAAGTTTGATGTGTCACATGACCCTCTTCCTATTGAAAAAACAAAAGTTGGATTCAAAATGGCCAACTTCAAAATGGCCGCCATGGTCACCACCCATCTTGAAAAGTTTCCCCCCTCACATATACTAATGTGCCACAAACAGGAAGTTAATATCACCAACCATTCCCATTTTATTAAGGTGTATCCATATAAATGGCCCACCCTGTACAATGAGTTGCTAACAATAAAATGCAGGGACACAATGTTAATAGGACTATACACAAATATTATACCTATAATAAAGTGATAATGCATACATATAAAAATTAATGAATTTTTATGTCTAAGATACAAATATCACATTTAAGAACAGTGGAAAAAAGCAACAGATTAATAAATAATTAAAAAGGAAACATCAATATAAGTAAATAGTCAATTGTATAATAGTGAATGTAACAGCGAATATATGCTACATACAGTATATGCTGGTGCTAATATGTAGTATACAAGGTGTAACGGTCGCGTACACACACACACAGGGGGAAGGGAAGTGACCACTGCGCTCCCCCCTTACCCCTGGCCCTGCCTACTTGCCTCGCGAGTCCTAATGACAGGGGACAACTGGATGGCAATCCCTAACTTGGAGTAAGTGCAGGGATGACAGACAGACAAACAACAGGACGTGAACGGACCGAGTCAATACCAGGAAAGCTGCAAAGTGCAAATGGAGCAAGCAGAGAATTGTCAGGAGAAGCCGGGGTCATAAATACCAGGAGAGCAGAGAAGTACAAGAGGAGTCCTAAGAGAGTAGTCAGGTGGGAGCCGAGGTCACAATACCAGGACGGATGCGCAGTACAGGAGGATCAGGCAAAAGGATGGTCAAGGAACAGGATCAGGTAAGTATTCAGCAGTCCAACAAATACCAGGAACCTAGAAATTAACAGGCAACCTGTAGCCAGCAGGCTGCCTGTATTTATAGTGGGGAGTGAGGGTCATGTGACGTGGCCAGCGTCACATGACCGACAGACCAACCAGTCGAGCACCGAGTGATCAGCTCGGCGCTCAAGGCAGACTTAGGAGCAAGGAGCCACCCAGCTAGTAAAGCCGCCCTGGGAATGAGGTCAAACACAGAACCTCATTCCAAAAGCTAAGCAACAGTTCTGCGGGCAATGGGGGACCGAGTGCACCTTCGGAACCCCGTGACAGTACCCCCCCCTTTTACGAGGGGCCACCGGACCCAAGACTTCAGGCGATGGCTTTTCAGGGTGTTCTAAATGAAATTTACGAACAAGTCTAGGAGCATGAACCTCCCTGGCAGGTACCCAAGATCTCTCTTCAGGTCCATACCCCTTCCAGTGAATCAGGTACTGCAAGGAATTACGCACCTTCCTGACATCCACTATTTTAGACACCACATACTCGACAGCATCATTAACAAGAACTGGCGGAGGCGAAGCTTTTGATGGTACTACCGGTTCAAAATATTTTTTAAGCAGAGATTCATGGAACACATTATGAATGTGGAATGACTCAGGCAGCTCCAACCTAAAAGATACCGGGTTAATCACTTCCGTGATCTTATATGGTCCAATAAAACGAGGAGCAAATTTTTTAGAAGTTACCTTGAGAGATAGATTCTTGGAGGACAACCATACTTTATCCCCAACCTGAAAGTTTACCCCCCTTGAACGTCTCCTATCGGCCTTAAGTTTTTGAGAACATTGAGCCTTTTCTAGGTTCGATTGAACCCGGGCCCAAACTGTGCACAGTTCGGAGGAGAGTTTATCAGCTTCAGGGTTAGAGGAGGAGACGGACGACCCAGAATGAAAACGGGGATGAAAACCATGGTTACAAAAGAAAGGGGAGACCCCAGCAGAAGAATTGACACGGTTATTCAGAGCAAATTCAGCCAATGGAAGGAATTTGACCCATAATTGCTGGTCATCAGCAACATACAACCTCAGGAATTGTTCCACAGACTGATTAAGGCGTTCAGTCTGCCCATTACTCTCAGGATGGTAGGCAGAAGAAAAAGACAATGAAATTTTACATCTTTGACAGAAGGCTCTCCAGAATTTGGACACAAACTGCACACCCCTGTCCGAAACAATATTTTCCGGGATACCATGCAATCGAACAATTTCTTTCACAAAAATAGACGCCAGGGTTTTGGCATTCGGGAGTTTAGACAGGGGAATGAAATGGACCATCTTGCTAAACCTATCCACCACTACCCACACTACAGTCTTACCCTCCGCCAGCGGTAGGTCAGTTATAAAGTCCATCGAGATATGGGACCAGGGTCTACTGGGAATGGGTAGGGGTCGTAGGTTACCAGCAGGGCGAGTCCTAGGTGTCTTGGACCTGGCACAAACCTCACAGGCTGACACATAGGACTTGACATCCCTAGTTAGAGTGGGCCACCAATAAGATCTAGAAACCAGATCCTTAGTGCCCTCAACACCCGGATGTCCACAAAAGGCAGAATCGTGACACTCACCCAACAGCTGGAGACGAAATTGTACGGGAACAAACAACTTATCTGTTGGGGTGGATACCGGTGTCAGATGTTGTTCCGACCTAATGCGAGCCGAGATATCCTGGGTAAGAGCTGCTAAGAAGATTTTTGCTGGTAGGATGGATTCAGGTGGTACCTCAGTAGGTTGAAAAGCCTGGAAGCTCCGAGATAATGCGTCCGCCTTCACATTTTTACTTCCCGGCCTGAACGTGATGGAAAAATCAAAACGAGTAAAAAACAGAGCCCATCTGGCTTGACGGGGATTCAACCTCTTAGCAGACTCGAGAAACATAAGGTTTTTATGGTCAGTGACAACAGTTACACAATGCCTTGCCCCCTCCAGAAAATGCCTCCACTCCTCAAATGCCCATTTAATGGCCAGCAGCTCCCTATTCCCTATGTCGTAGTTTCTCTCCGTGGGAGAGAATTTCCTGGAGAAGAAGGCACATGGTCTCAGATTAGTGAGGCTGGCAGGACCTTGTGAAAGGACTGCTCCTGCGCCGTCCTCGGACGCATCCACCTCCACAATAAAAGGTTTCTCCTGATCAGGCTGGATCAGAATGGGACCGCTACTGAATGCCTTTTTTAATTTTTCAAATGAAGAAATGGCCTCAGTAGACCAATTCTCCAAATCCGCCCCTTTCTTAGTAAGGTCGGTCAACGGTTTAGCAATTACGGAAAAATTCATAATAAATTTACGATAGTAATTGGCGAAACCTAAGAACCGTTGTAAGGCCTTTAAGGATGAAGGTCTTACCCATTCCTTAATTGCTAGTACCTTACCAGGATCCATCTTGAAGGCGTGAGGAGTCAGAACATGCCCTAGAAACAGAATCTCCTGCACACCAAAGACACATTTCTCTTGTTTAGCGGATAGCTGATTCTCCCTCAACACCTCTAATACTTGTCTAACATGAGACACATGGGATTCGAAGTCAGGAGAGAATATCAAAATGTCGTCAAGATAGACAATAACAAATTTACCTAAGAATTCCCTAAGAATGTCATTCATGAAGTTTTGGAACACAGCTGGGGCATTGCTGAGTCCAAAAGGCATCACCTGATATTCAAAGTGTCCTACCGGAGTATTGAACACCGTCTTCCATTCGTCTCCCTCCTTGATTCGGATTAGATTGTATGCCCCTTTCAGGTCAATTTTGGAAAACCAGGACCTGGTTAAAAATATCCGGAATCAATGGGAGGGAGTATCTATTCTGGACAGTGATTTTATTTAATCTCCGGTAATCGATACATGGCCTAAGACCACCATCTTTTTTCTTAACGAAGAAAAACCCCGCCCCCATAGGAGAGACAGAAGGTCTAATATGCCCTTTACCAAGGCTCTCCTTAATATAATCTTCCATGGCCTTGCGTTCGGGCATAGAAAGATTATAAATTCGTCCTTTAGGAAACTTGGCCCCCTCTACTAGCTCTATGGTACAATCATAAGGTCTATGGGGGGGTAGAACCTCTGGGGTTGGTGATGAGAATACATCAGAATATTCTCTAACAACAGAGGGTAAAGTATCAGACTTTACTGAGACCCCAGCCTGTACCACGGACAGGCACGAGTCACACTTAGGCCCCCATCTCACCAACTCCCCATTGGACCAATCTATAGTGGGGTTATGTAGTCGGAGCCAAGGCAACCCTAGTACCACCTCAGCAGGTAGGTTCTCCAGGACTAGAAGCGAACATCTCTCTGAGTGGCACACACCCACGGTTAGAGAAATCTCTGAAGGTACATAAGCTCACCGTACCACCAATAAGAGGAGTAGCATCAATAGCCATGGATAGGAGTTGGTAAGGCAAGCATAGGAATACCCAATCTAACAGCATACTCAGAGTCAATAAAGCTAGCCGCTGAGCCAGAATCAATAAAGGCCTTACCCGCCCATTTATCTACTCCCAGAGAAATCGTAATGGGTACCGAAAGCTTACATTTAGAAAATTCAGGGTGTACCTGGTCTTTAGGTTGCCTTGCCTTAGGAGACTTGACAGAGAGGACCTTCTTAGGACACTGGTTGATCCAATGGTCAGAATCTCCACAGTAAAAGCATTCTCCACGTCTGCGGCGAAGATTCCCTCGGGTCATGCCAACCTGCATGGGTTCCTCGGTGGAGACCTCAGCATTGTCTCTGGGATAGGCCTCTGGCTGGACCACCATCTGGGAAGAGAACTGTTGTTCCTGTCGTCTCTCTCTAACCCGTCGGTCAAGTCGGACAACAAGGGTCATCATCTCCTCTAAGGTCTCTGGAAGTTGATAACTGACCAGAAGATCCTTTAATTTATCAGACAGACCTGACCTGAACTGACTCTTCAGGGCTGGTTCGTTCCATCCTGAGGGGACACACCACCTTCTGAATTGGGTGCAATAATCCTCCGCTGGTAAATTGCCCTGAACCAGTGCCTTTAGAGCCGTCTCGGCTACTAGAGCCCTGTCTGGTTCATCATAGAGGGTACCTAGGGCCTGAAAGAACCCCTCCACAGAATATAAACAACTGGCGCCAGCAGGTAAAGAGAACGCCCAGTCCTGGGGATCACCCTGTAATCGGGAAATGATAATGCCCACGCGTTGACTCTCGGGGCCAGAGGACACGGGGCACAAACGGAAGTAAAGTTTACAACTCTCCTTAAAAGAGAGAAACTTCCTCCGGTCTCCAGAAAAGGGTTCTGGGAGCTTAATCTGGGGCTCAAAATGCGGACTGGAGGCCTGAGGAGTGGAAGAGCCTTGCCCTAACTCAAAAGAGCTGAGTTTTTCCCCTAACTCCTGCACCATCTGCGTCAGATTAGAGACATAGTCAGTCAGGGTCACCAGAGGATTCATAATACAGTGGTTATTGGGCCTGTTAATCTGTAACGGTCGCGTACACACACACACAGGGGGAAGGGAAGTGACCACTGCGCTCCACCCTTACCCCTGGCCCTGCCTACTTGCCTCGCGAGTCCTAATGACAGGGGACAACTGGACGGCAATCCCTAACTTGGAGTAAGTGCAGGGATGACAGACAGACAAACAACAGGACGTGAACGGACCGAGTCAATACCAGGAAAGCTGCAAAGTACAAATGGAGCAAGCAGAGAATTGTCAGGAGAAGCCGGGGTCATAAATACCAGGAGAGCAGAGAAGTACAAGAGGAGTCCTAAGAGAGTAGTCAGGTGGGAGCCGAGGTCACAATACCAGGACGGATGCGCAGTACAGGAGGATCAGGCAAAAGGATGGTCAAGGAACAGGATCAGGTAAGTATTCAGCAGTCCAACAAATACCAGGAACCTAGAAATTAACAGGCAACCTGTAGCCAGCAGGCTGCCTGTATTTATAGTGGGGAGTGAGGGTCATGTGACGTGGCCAGCGTCACATGACCGACAGACCAACCAGTCGAGCACCGAGTGATCAGCTCGGCGCTCAAGGCAGACTTAGGAGCAAGGAGCCACCCAGCTAGTAAAGCCGCCCTGGGAATGAGGTCAAACACAGAACCTCATTCCAAAAGCTAAGCAACAGTTCTGCGGGCAATGGGGGACCGAGTGCACCTTCGGAACCCCGTGACACAAGGGTTGTTCAATAAGTTATCTACCCCAGCATGTTCTGTAAGTGTTAGAGAGTTGAGCTTGTCTGTGCAGGTTGAGACATGCCTGGACATGCAACACACACACAGTAGCATTTCAGGCTGATAAAAGCACTGGAAGTGACAGGATGAAAAGTGCAGTACAGAGTCTACAAAGAAAGTGAGGGATTTGGAGCTTCGTTCTGTGATAAAATTCTTTACAAAAGAAGAACAGAAGCCTAAATAAACCCATGAAAGGATGACTGTTGTATATGGTGAGGGTGCACCTTCCTAGTACCAAGTAAAGGTTTGGGCCATGCAGTTTAAATGGGATAGGGAATCAATTGAAGATGATCCCCATTTAGGGCAACTTGTCAAAGGATCTTCAGAGTAAATGTGCCATGAAGACCATGATTTTGGAAGATCGTCGGGTCAAAGTCAGTGTCAGCTCATGAATTTGGCATTTCAGTTGGCACATTTTTCAGTATCATTCATGATGTTTTGATGATGTCAAAGGTCAGTTCTCAGTGGGTGCCAAGAATGTTGACACCTAAGCAAAAAAAATTTAGCCAGACATTTATCCAAGACAATTTAGACATGCTTAGAGAAAATTCAGGAGACTCTTCTCAAATTCTTATGGGTGATGAAACATGGGTCCACCACCATGATCCTGCGACCAAACAAAAGTCCATGCAATGGAAGCACAAGGAGCCAACAACTCCAAACAAATTTTGGGTGCAGCAGTCAACTGGAAAGATCATGGCAATAGTTTTTTGGCATACAGAAGGCATTTTATTCATGCCACACAAGACAACAATTACTGGAGATACCTATGCTTCAACAAAGAAGGCATTACATGAGACAATCAAAGAGAAATGCTTAGGAAGTTGTCGGGGGGGGGGGGGGGGGGGGTCGCTGCTTCACAACAATGGGCCAGCTTGCAAGTCTCGCAAATCACAAACTACTATGAGGGAATGTGACTTCATGGAACTTAACCATCCACCCGACAGTCCAGGCCTGGCTCCCAGTGATTACTTTCTCTTTCAGAACCTGAAGACCTCTATCAGGGAATGTGGCTTCATGGAGCTTAACCATCCACCCTACAGTCCAGGCCTGGCTCCCAGTGATTACCTTCTCTTTCAGCACCTGAAGAAATTTATTCATGGGTAATGATTTCCTGATGATAATGCAGTCAAAGATGCGGTAACAGGGTTCCTGCAGCAGCAAGAAATCTGTTCTGAGGACGTCCGATCATTTTGCTTGCCTATAAGAGTCTCTGCTAGTAATACCTGACTGTAAACAGAAAGGAATTCTAACAGCTGGCAATGGTACCAGAAGAATGCAAAATAAAGGTCAGGGCAGGCAGAGTACTTGCAATACAACAGGGGTAGGACAGGACAGGCAGTGATCAAATAGCATAGTCAGAAACAATCCAACCAGAATTAAGTAAACAAAATACATTTACATTCTGGGGAATGCAGCATGTTTGTGTCTACTATTAAAGTGAATGTTCATCATCTTTATAATGATCTAAAGCTCTGTTTTTCTTTTTTGCACATACCATATTTTTTGCTTTATAAGACACACCTGATGATAAGACGCGCCCCAGGTTTTAGAGGAGGAAAATAAAATTATATATTTCATCAGACCTCAAATCAGACCCCCATATCCGATCCTCAAATCAGACCCCCATATCAGACCCCAATATCAGGACATCAGATCAGACTCCTATATCAGGACCTTACATTAGACCCCATATCAGATCCTCAGATCGGACCCCCATCAGACCTTCATGTCAGACCACCATATCAGACCTCCATGCCAGACCCCTGTATTAGACCTAAGATCCAGTGGCGTGCCTAGGGTGTTTGGCACCCAGGGCGGGTCTTTTCTCTGGCAGATATGTGCCAGAGAAAAGATATGTGCCCCCTCACAATATTTATATCCATATTGTGCCCCCTCATGGTAGTTATGCCCACACTGTGCTCCCTCACAGTATTTAAGCCCTAACTGTACAACTTTCACAATAGTTATGCCCACATTGTGCCCCCTTAAAGTACGTTTCCCTTCATTGTGCCCCCTTCACAGTAGTTATGCCCTAATTGTGCCTCCCTCACAGTAATTTTGTCCCCTCTGTGCCCATTGTGCCCTCTTTATAGTAGAAATGCCCATTGTACCCATTCACAGTAGTAAAGCCTTCTATGCCCCCTTTGTTGTAGTATTGCCCTCTGTGCCCCCTTTGTAGTAATAATGCTATCCATGCCCCCTTTGTATTAGCAATGCCCTCTGTGCCCCCTCCATGGTAGAAATGCCATTTGTGCCCACTCTGTTAAAAAAAAAAAAAAAAACACACACACAGTAACCCCTCACCTTGTCCTGTTCCTGAAGCTCACAGTTCTCCGTCCCCTGCATGCACAGATTGCTCTGCAGCACTGTATGGGCGGAGCTTAGGCAGACTCCTGGGCTTTCTGCTTCACCATTCTGTGCGGGAGAGACGGAGCACGGGGAGCTGAGTGACAAGACCGCAGCTCCCGGCGCTCCAGCATTGAGCGCTTCCATCTATATTGATGGAATTGTTTCGGTGCTCTGGCTCCCCCTGAGAGCGGCACCCGGTGGGGACCAACCACTCCCCCCCTGCCCCAACCTTAGCACTCCACTGCTAAGATCAGACCTTAAAATAAATAAATTCACTTACCTCTCCTGCTCTGCTGCTCGTCTGCAGGTTCAGCGGTCTACCCTGCATTCTTTGCTCTGTGACCTTCTCTGGCCCCTTGCTGCACCTGACTGCGTGAAGTGTCAGGTCATAGTGTGTGCACTATGTCCTGATGCTGTATGTAGTCAAGACAGGGAGGAAGTCCAGGGAGGAGGGGTGAGTACCCACAGCACCTCACTCTCTGCTCCCTACACCTACTGCATACTAGTGAGCACTTCCATAATGGTAGGGCTCAGTAGTATTCACTTTCCAAGATGCACTGAGATTTTCCCTCACCTTTGGGGGGGGAAAGTGTGTCTTATAAAGCAAACAATATGGTATATGGAGGAATTTATCACTGGTTTTACACCAGAAAACTGGCTTACAAAAGGCCAGACCAGGTCCCTAGATGTCAGAGGAGAAGACAGAAACAGTTTGTAACCCCTTCCATATTCTCTATTTCACAGTGCTGTGCAGTGAATAGAGGAAGTAGCAAAAAAATAAAATAAAGAGTAAATGCCCCCTTAACAGTTATCTCCTCAGTAACCTGTCCCCTTAACTGTGATCTTCACAGCGCCTCACGCCCTTATTAGTGATCTCCACAGTATATCACCCCATTAACAGTGACCTCCACAGCGGCTATCTCCCTTAACAGGCACCTCCACAGATGCCCGCTACCTTAACAGTGACCTGCACAGTACCCCGCCCCCTTAAGAGTTACCCCCACAGTATCCTGCCCCCTTAACAGTGACCTTCACAGTGCCCCTCCCCATAATAGTGATCTCCATAATACCCTCTCCCCTTAACAGTGACCTCCACAGCGCCAAGCCTCCATAAGTGACCTCCATAGCGTTCAGCACCCTTAACAGTGACCTCCACAGTTCCCATCCCCCTTAACAGTGACTTCCACAGCACCCCGCCCCCTTAGCAGTGACCTCCACAGCACCCCACCCCCTTAACAGTAACCTATAACAGTGAAGAAAAATGTTATGGAAACCTGGTGTAAAACGTGATGTCAAGACTGAAGGACCTGCAAGCTTCTATTGGTATTTTGATTGGGAATGCTGGCCAGTTGTATTTTCCCATAGGATCCAGTGATGCTAATTCATGTGGCGCAATAAACATCTGGTCGCTATGATTGTGTTCGAATGGCCACAGCTTATTTTAACCCTGCAGATCTTGCTTCACCAGATCCCAAAGCAGATGTGTCCCTGGCTGTAATTTGGGAGGTACGTCACCTCTGCTCTTTATTGCTGCCGCTGCCGCCACAGCCCTTCTCCACTGATGTTGCCTCTTCCTCAGCACCCGGATCTGGCTCCCAAGTCCTGTCCAGCACACAATGGTCATCGGAGTCCTCACCCTCCCTGCTGCTTTTATCAGACTGTGAGATATCATGGTGGGCTCCTGGGTTCCCCTCCCCTGCTCTGCATTTTCCCCGCCTTCCACTGTCTCTGCGCCCTCCGCCAATGCCGTGGATACAGTGTGCCACTAATACCACCACTTTCAACACTGCTATGTTTGGAGTCCCCAGTCTGCTCCCCAACCTCACAGCATTCATACAAGTCATCAACAGGGAGATTCTCTTGGCTATCTGCCCTAGGGCATGGGGGGGGGGGGGGGTTCTTGCCACTTCTTACGAAAAAGGAAGGCGCCTCACTAGAAAGGGGCAGTAAAGACTGAGAGGGCTTCATTGAAAGCCTTTTCTGGGGCTGCAAGGAGGAGGAGCAGGATGAAAGCTGTGACCCCTGGCTCCACGGAATGGTATCCAAAGTCCAAAGTCACCTCCATGTTATCCTGCTGTGACTGAGAGGAGAACTGAGCCTTCCAATCCACAATCTCATCCTCATTCTCCTCAACAATAACGTTGTGCCTTTCTGAAGCCAGCAGGGATGACTGCGGCCTACTACTACTGCTACTACTACTACTACTACTACTACTACTACTACTACTACTACTACTTCTGGCCGGATACCTGGTGCTGCTACTACCCATATTCTGGCTCTGGGTCTTTTGTTTGGAACCCTTCAGTAGCCCTTACATGTTTTGGCCCCACAGATAATGTTGTACCCTGTGTATTGATGTAGTTATCACATATATGCTGGTTTGAATATAATCAACAACCATAAAAAAATGATTGGAAACATGTGGAGAAATAAATAAAGGGAAATGGTTTTAGGCCTAAATTCGTTATCACTCACAGATACTTTTGTGTGCTAAGCTGTGTATTGGTGTAGTAATCACGTATATGCTGGTTTGAATATAATCAACCCCCCTAAAAAAAACAACTGATTGGAATCTAGTGGAGACAAAAATAAAGGGAAATGGATTTAGGCCTAGATTTGTTATCACAGATATTTCTGTGCGCTACCCAGTGTTTTGTTGTACTGATCACCTTTATGCTGGTTTAATTAAGGCTACTTACACCCTCGCATTTTGGGTGGATCCGTTATGGATCTGCAGAACGGAAACGTTACAATAATACAACCGCATGCATCCATCATGAACGGATCTGTTTGTATTATATGTAACATAGCCAAGACGGATCCGTCATGAACTCCATTGAAAGTCAATGGGAGAGGGATCTGTTTTCTATTGTGCCAGATTGTGTCAGAGAAAACAGATCCGTCCCCATTGACTTACGTTATATGCCAGGACGTTTCGTCAAGCGGACAGCAAAGCGCTGCAGGCAGCGGAATGGAGACTGATCGGAGGCAAAGTGTTGCATTCTGAGCGGATCCTTTTCCATTCAGAATGCATTAGGGCAAAACTGATCCATTTTGGACCACTTGTGAGAGCCCATGACGAATCTCAGAAACAGAAAGCCTAAACACAAGTGTGAAAGTAGCCTAATTTTAACAACCCCCCCCCCCCCAAAAAAAAAAAATTAAAAAAAATTCCAACCATGTGGAGAGATAAATGAATGGAAACGGATGAATAAGTTCCAGCTCACAGTCTTGTTGCCCTACCATGTGTATTGGTGTGCTGATCACCTATATGCTGGTTTAATTAAATTGAACAATCCTAAAATAAATAAAATTCCAATCGTGTGAATATAGATTAAACGGAAACGGGCGAATGAGGCCTGATGTTTATTTTCACGTTAACGTTCACGGTAAATTGTTGCCCTACCATGTGTACTGGTGTCCTGATGCTGGTTTAATTAAATTCAATTATCCTGCCCCTCTACCAAAAAAAAACACAAAACATTAAACTGTGTGTGTGGCAAACATTGCTACACCCAACCACCCTCATTCACAGCCCAGCACAGAATGACATTCTGCTCATTCTGCTAGTGCACCTCACTGCCTGCTGCAGCACTGATTGGCTCATCCAGGCTGTCTATCGGCCCGGGAGTCAATCAGGGAAAGCCCTTCCCCAACTTCCTCTCAGGGTCATGTGAGAACCCTTCTTCTTCTTCCGTATTTATTTTTTCCCACTAACATGGGATTTGTCCAAAACAAACCTGAAAAGATTTGGGAGGACAAATTACTTCAGAGCACTGAGCTAAAGATCTGCCTCAGCCTTCTCTCTGCTCTGTCAGGGATTAAGATGCTGAATACAGCTGATAAGAACTTTAGCTCAATCTTTGTGGGAATGGAGTTCATGAGTAGACATGAAGTACAGAGAGGATGGACAGGGCAGTCTGTGGTAATGTGGGGCTGTGGAGACTGCATACGAGTGTTGCTGATTATTAACCACATCCCCACCCTCTTCTCTGTACTTCATGGCTCTTCTCCTTCTCCTACAGAGATTGGGCTGAAGATCTTATCATCTGTATTAAGGATCATAATCCCTGACAAGCAAAGCAGAGAGGAGGATGAGGCAGCTTTTCACCTCAGTGTTCTGAAATAACTTGTCCTCTTGTATGATTAGGACTAGTGATGGACAAACATCAGCTGGGACGTTTCGCGAATCGCGAACGCTCATTCACGATCAAATGTTCGCGAACCCCATTCACTTTAATTGCAGGCGAACTTGAAAAACCTTTAGGTCATATTTGCAGCCACCAAATACTTACTAGAAGTGCACAAAAAATCCCACAACATGGACAGTGACATACCAGAGGGGAATCAATGGCAAAAATTCCCACAGAAAATATGTATTTTAATCAGGGGCCATTTTTATGCATCTTAAAGGGAAACTCTCAAAAATGTGCCCTGCTGGAGCCTAGAAATTTTTTATTTTAGGCCAAGGGATTACGGGCCCTAAAAATTATACATTCACCTGACAGAAAAGAACAAGTAATTATGTGGCTGGAGGTATATTAGACTGTCAGTGCATAACAATTTTACTGTAGGCCTTGGAGTACAGGCCCCAAAAATTATACATTCACCTGACAGAAAAGAACAAGTGATTATGTGGCTAGAGGTATATTAGACAGTCAGTGTATAACAATTTTACTGTAGGCCAGTAGAGTACAGGCCCCAAACATTAGGCATTCACCAGACAGAAAAGAACAAGTGATTATGTGGCTGGAGGTGTGTTAGGCGGTCAGTGGATAACAATTTTACTGTAGGTCAGTACAGGCCCCCAAAATTTGACATTTACCTGACAGAAAAGAACAAGTGATTATGTGGCTGGAGGTACGTACATTAGGCGGTCACTGAGTAACCATTTTACTGTAGGCCAGTGGAGTACAGGCCCCAAAAATTAGGCATTTACCTGACAGAAAAGAACAAATGATTATGTGGCTGGAGGTATATTAGACGGTCAGTGGATAACAATTTTACTGCAGGCCAGTGGAGTACATGACCCAAAAATTAGGCATTCACCTGACAGAAAAGAACAAGTGGTTATGTGGCTGGAGGTATATTAGGCGGTCAGTAGATAACAATTTTACTGTAGGCCAGTACAGGCCCCAAAAAATAGGCATTCACCTGACAGAAAAGAACTTGTGATGATGTGGCTGAAGGTACAATAGGCGGTCACTGGCTAAAAATTTTACTGTAGGACAGTACAGGACCCAAAAATTAGGCATTCACCTGAAAGAAAGAACTAGTGATTATGTGTCTGGAGGTACATTAGGCAGTCACTGGATAAAAACTTTACTGTAGGCCACTGGAGTAGAGGCCCCTAAAAATTAGGCATTCACCTGATAGAAAAGGCCTTTGATGCCGCTGTATATACATAAGACAAGTACCATTCTTTGTTCTTGGTAGTGGTGGATACAGATATAGTAGAGTTAACACATATGCTTTATGAGACGTGTTATCTAAATTAAATGCGTTAAACGAACTCCTTCAATTGCTTTTCAATGGCTTTTGTTTCAAGATAACGCGATGAGTTAAGAAATTAGAGTTAAGAGTTTGTGTGTTAACCCTGCTATATCTGTATGTGTGGGGTGGCATGAGGAAATTAAATTACACGTGGTCGTCACAGGTGTTGAATTCCTCCGAGATCCATGCCTTATTCATTTTTAGACATGTGAGGTAGTCCACACTGTCGTGAGCTAGGCGAGTGCGCTTATCGGTCACGATCTCCCTTTCTGCGCTGAACGTCCTTTGGGACAGGACACTCAACGAGGGGCAAGCCAAGAGTTCCATGGCTCTGGCCACAGGTCAGGCCTGCACACCCAGCAGTCCAGGGGTTCCTCGCTTCTCAGAGTGTCCACATCGACCGTTAACCCGATGTAGTTGGACACCTGTCGGTCTAGGCGTTCCCTGAGGCTGGATCCGGAGGGCAGCTCTCGATGGGCTGTCTGCAAGAATGATGTCATATCCAAAGTGACCAACACATCTTCAAACCGCCCTCTTCTTGCAGGCACGGTAGGATTGGTACCCGCACCTGTTTCACTGGGGGTGGAAATTCCTCTGCCAGCGCCCGCAACAGCAGAATGCAGCATCTCTCGCAGCAAGGCCTGGAAATGCTGCATTCTGACAGCCCTCTGTGATGCTGGTAACATCCGCCATTTTGTGTTTGTACCGGGGGTCTAAGTACGTTGCCACCCAGTACTGGTCCTTGTCCTTTATGCTTTTTTTTGTGGGGGTCCTTCTTCAAACACTGGAGCATGAAGGCCCCCATTTGCACTAAATTGGAAGTGGTGGAGCGCCCTGGCTCCTGCTCATCGCCTAGGAGAATGTCGTCCTCGGTCTCCTCCCCCCAGCCATGGACAACACCAGCGATCCCCAAAAAGTTTAAGGTCCCCCTCAAAGCCTGCTCTTTTTGCTCCTCCTTCTCCTCTTCCCCCCAGCCAGCATCCTCCTCCTTCTCCTCTTCACACTCCTGCTGACTTGTCTCAGATGGAGTAGCTCCTGCTCCTCGACGGCTTAATCAATGTCACTGATGGTGCCCTGTCTGCAACTGACCAGTTTGGTGATCTCATCAAATGGCTGCAGAAGTCTGCATGCGTCGCGCATGAGCAGCCACTGGCGCGGTGAAAAGAAACCAAGCTCCCTAGAACCTCTCCTGCTGCAGAATTCGTACAGGTAGTCATTAACGGCACGTTGCTGCTGAAGCAGCCTATCAATCTTATACAAGGTGGAGTTCCAGCGTGTCGGGCTGTCACAAATCAGACGTCTGATGAGCAGGTGGTTTCGCCGCTGAACGTCATCAAGGCGAGCCATGGCCGTGTAAGATCTTCTAAAACGTCCTCGACCCCGGGGTATTTGGCAACGAATCACTGCACAACTAAGTTCAGGACGTGTGCCATGCATGGCACGTGTGTCATTTTGCCCTGTTTCAGCGTGCTCAGCAAATTAGCACCGTTGTTGCACACCACTTTACCAACTGTCAAATTGAGCGGGGTTAGCCACTAATTGGCCTGTGACCGCAATGCTGAAAGCAGTGCAGGAGCGGTGTGGCTCTTGGCTTCCAGGCACAATAGCTGCAGCACAGCATGGCGACGTCTCACCTGGCACATCGAATAGGTTCTGGGGAGCTTGGGGGTGCAGTGGAAGAGGCGGTAGCAGTGGAAAAGGAGGAGTCAGCCGAGGTGGAGACTGAGGATGGAGTAGGAGGAGGAGAAGAATAGGCAGGCCTGCATGCAATCTGTGGCGGAAACACCAAATCCACACGGGTGTCACGGGTTACATGCTTTACGGCCGTCAGAAGGTTCACCCAGTGGGCAGTAAAAGTTATGTACCTTCCCTGCCCATGTTTGCTAGACCACGTGTCTGTGGTCAGATGTATCTTGGCACCGACACTGTGTGCCAGAGATTTATTCAATTGCCACTGGACGTGGCCATATAGATCTGGGATGTCCTTCTGGAAGAAATATTTCCTTTCGGGGACGTTCCATTGCGGTGTGCCAATGGCCACTAATTTTCTAAAGGCCTCCGAGTTCACCAGTTTATATGGCAGTAGTTGGCGGGCTAGCAGTTCCGACAAACCAGCGGTCAGCCATTGGGCAAGAGGGTTATCCGGTGTTATCAACTTTTTACGTTTGAACTTTTGGGCCTCGGAAGCCTACCTTCTGAACGCGACGACGGCACGGTGAAAGGTGGAGTGGAGGACAAATGGGAGGAGAGAGAAATTGCTCCCACTGGGCTCGGGGATGGGAGGCCAGGTGCCTTCTTAAAGTGGTCGTCAGTAGGTGAGTTTTGGGCTTACCGCGATTTATGCGTTGACAGCACAGGCTGCAGATGGAAACACTATTGTCAGCAGCTGACATGTTAAAAAAAGCCCACACTGTGGAGCCATGTGCCGGAGTCCTGGGAGCGCAAGATGTGACCGTGAAAGGTGCATGGCTCGCTCCAGATACATTTCCAGTCTGCTTTTTGCCTCCTGTGCACTGCGAGTTCTGCCTGCTTCTCCTCCCTATCTGCTTCTCCGTCTCTTCCTCTGAACTCCTTTCCTCTTCCTCTCTTGTGGGCACCCACGTTACGTCAATCGACACGTCATCATCGTCACATTCACTACCACTGACATTAGAGATCTCGGAGTAGGCAGCAATAGCGGGGATCACCCTTCTTGGGCTGAACTGGGTACTGTCGTCAGACTGCTGGGTGGTGGCCGTTGCTTCCTCCTCTTCCTCATCCGATACCAAGGATGGCTGCGCATCGGTGAGGTCTGGTAATGGATGGGAAAATAATTCCTCTGAATTGAGTGTAGGGCTATGGTGGTGGTGGTGGTGGTGGTGTCTTTAGGGGTCCACACAGCAGAAAGTGAGGAGGGTGCAGATACAGAGGATGAGGAGGGTGCAGAAGCGGAAGGCTGAGTAAGCCACTCAAACAACTCTGGTGTGTCCTTTTACGTAATCGCACGCACCTTCTCCAACTTCCCACTTAGGCTTCGGCCTGGTGCACCTGACCGACCGCTACCAACCCTGCCTATTCCTCTGCCTGTCATTTTAAAAAATGACCATGTGCCAAAGTCCCTATAGAAGAGCAGTATTTGTGTAAGAAGGTACAGTACAGACCAAAAGTTTGGACACACCTTCTCATTCAAAGAGTTTTCTTTATTTTCATGACTATGAAGGCATCAAAACTATGAATTAACACATGTGGAATTATATACATAACAAACAGTGTGTGAAACAACTGAAAATATGTCATATTCTAAGTTCTTCAAAGTAGCCACCTTTTGCTTTGATTACTGCTTTGCACACTCTTGGCATTCTCTTGATGAGCTTCAAGAGGTAGTCCCCTGAAATGGTCTTCCAACAGTCTTGAAGGAGTTCCCAGAGATGCTTAGCACTTGTTGGCCCTTTTGCCTTCACTCTGTGGTCCAGCTCACCCCAAACCATCTCGATTGGGTTCAGGTCCGGTGACTGTGGAGGCCAGGTCATCTGGCGCAGCACCTCATCACTCTCCTCCATGGTCAAATAGCCCTTACTTTCAAAGTTTTCCCAATTTTTCGGCTGACTGACTGACCTTCATTTCTTAAAGTAATGATGGCCACTCGTTTTTCTTTACTTAGCTGCTTTTTTCTTGCCATAATACAAATTCTAACAGTCTATTCAGTAGGACTATCAGCTGTGTATCCACCTGACTTCTCCTCAACGCCACTGATGGTCCCAACCCCATTTATAAGGCAAGAAATCCCACTTATTAAACCTGACAGGGCACACCTGTGAAGTGAAAACCATTTCAGGGGACTACCTCTTGAAGCTCATCAAGAGAATGCCAAGAGTGTGCAAAGAAGTAATCAAAGCAAAAGGTGGCTACTTTGAAGGACCTAGAATATGACATATTTTCAGTTGTTTCACACTTGTTTGTTATGTATATAATTCCATATGTGTTAATTCATAGCTTTCATGCCTTCAGTGTGAATCTACAATTGTCATAGTCATGAAAATAAAGAAAACTCTTTGAATGAGAAGGTGTGTCAAAACTTTTGGTCTGTACTGTATATCGCAGGCCTCATTCAGTATTTGGTCAAAGATGGTATATCGCACCCCTCAATCAGTATTTTGTGGAAACAGGTATGAAGAACACCTGAATCAATATTTGGTGGAAGCAGGTATATTGCACCCCTCAATCAGTATTTTGTGGAGGGAGGTATATCAAACCTCTAAATCAGCACTTTATGGAAGCAGGTATATCGCACCCCTCAATAAGTATTTTATGGAAGCAGGTATGTAGAACCCCTTTATCGGTATTTTGTAGAAGCAGGTATATCACAACCTTCAATCAGTATTTTGTGGAAACAGGTATATAAAACACCTGAATCAAAATTTGGTTGAAGCAGGTATATCGCACCCCTCAAACAATATTTTGTGGAAGCAGGTATATCAAACCCCTTAATCAGAATTTTGTAAAAGCAGGTATATCGCACCCCTCAATCTGTATTTTGCTGAGGCATGTATATCAAACCCCTTAATCAGTAATTTGTGGAAGCAGGTATATCACACCCGTCATTTAGTATTTTGTGGAAGCAGGTATGTAGAACCCCTTTATCAGAATTTTGTAGAAGCAGGTATATCGCAACCTTCAATCAGTATTTTGTGAAAACAGGTATATAGAATACCTGAATCAATATTTGGTGGAAGCAGGTATATCGCACCCCTCAATCAGTAATTTGTGGAAGCAGGTAAAACGCATCCCTTAATCAATATTTTGTAGAAGCAGGCATATAGAACCCCTTAATCAGTATTTTGTGGAAGCAGGTATATCGCACCCCTTAATCAATATTTTGTAGAAGCAGGTATATCAAACCCTTAATCAATATTTTGTGGAAGCAGGTATATAGAACACCTAAATCAATATTTGGTGGAAGCAGGTTTATTGCACCCCTCAATCATTATTTTGTTGTAGCAGGTATATCGCACCGCTCAATCAGCATTTTGTGGAAGCAGGTATATCAAACCCCTTAATCTGTATTTTGTGGAAGCAGGAATATCGCACCCCTCAATCTGTATTTTGTGGAAGCAGTTAAATCAAACCCCTTAATTAGTATTTTATGGAAGCAGTTATATCGCACCCCTCAATCAGTACTTTGTGGAAGCAGGTATATAGAACCCCTTAATCAGTATTTTATAGAAGCAGGTATATTACACCCCTTAATCAGTATTTTGTGGAAACAGGTATATAGAACCCCAGAATCAATATTTGGTGGAAGCAGGTATATCGCACCCCTCAATCTGTATTTTGTGGAAGCAGGTATATAGAACCCTATAATCAGTATTTTGTCGAAGCAGGAATATCGCAACCCTTAATCAGTATTTTGTGGAAACAGGTATATAAAACACCTAAATCAATATTTGGTGGAAGCAGGTATATCGCACCCCTCAATCAATATATTGTGGAAGCAGGTATACGAACCCCTCAATCAGTATTTTGTGGAAGTAGGTATATCGCACCCCTCAATCTGTACTTTGTAGAAGCAGGTATATCAAACCCCTTATTTAGTATTTTGTGGAAGCAGGTATATCGTAACTCTCAATCAATATTTTGTGGAAGCAGGTATATAGAACCCCTTAATCAGTATTTTGTTGTAGCAGGTATATCGCACCCCTCAATCAGTATTTTGTGGAGATAGGTATATAGAACCCCTAAATCAATATTTGGTGTAAGCAAGTATATCACACCCCTCAATCAGTATTTTGTGGAAGCTGATGTAGCGCAGGCCTCAATCAATATTTGGTGGAAGCAGGTAAATTGCGCCACTCAATCAGAATTTTGTGGAAGCATGTATATAGAACCCCTTAATCAGTATTTTGTAGAAGCAGGTATATCGCACCCCTCAATCAGTATTTTGTGGAAACAGGTATATAAAAACCCCTTAATCAGTATTTTTTTGAAGCAGGTATATCGCACCCCTCAATCAGTATTTTTTGGAAGACAGCGTATCGTAGGCCTCAATCAATATTTGGTGGAAGCAGGTACATCGAACCCCTCAATCAGTATTTTGTGGAAACCGGTGTATCTCAGGCCTCAATCAATATTTAATGGAAGCATGTATATCGCACCCCTTAATCAGTATTTTGTGGAAGCAGGTATATAGAACCCCTTAATCAGTATTTTGTAGAAGCAGGTATATCGCACTCTCAATCAGTATTTTGTAGAAACAGGTATATAAACCCCTTAATCAGTATTTTTTAGAAGCAGGTATATCGCACCCCTCAATCAGTATTTTGTGGAAGCCAGCGTATCGTAGGCCTCAATCAATATTTGGTGAAAGCAGGTACATTGCACCCCTCGATCAGTATTTTGTGGAAGCAGGTATATTGCACCCCTCAAAATCAGAATTTTGTTGAAGCAGGTATATCAAACTCCTTAATCAGTATTTTGTGGAAACAGGTATATAGAATACCTGAATCAATATTTGGTGGAAGCAGGTATATCGCACCCCTCAATCTGTATTTTGTGGAAGCAGGTATATTAAACCCCTTATTTATTATTTTGTGGAAGCAGGTATATTGCACCCCTCAATCAGTATTTTGTGGATGTAGGTATATAGAATCCCTTAATCAGTATTTTGTAGAAGCAGGTATATCGCACCCCTCTATAAGTATTTTGTGGAGACAGGTATATAGAACTCCTAAATCAATATTTGGTGGAAGCAGGTATATCGCACCCCTTAATCTGTATTTTGTGGAAGCAGGTATATCAAACCCCTTATTCAATATTTTGCGGAAGCAGGTATATCGTACACCTCCATCAGTATTTTGTGGAAGTAGGTATATAGAACCCCTTAATCAGTATTTTGTAGAAGAAGGTGTAATGCACCCCTCAATCAGTATTTTGTGGAGATAGGTATATAGAACCCCTAAATCAATAATTGGTACAAGCAAGTATATCACACCCCTCAATCAGTATTTTGTGGAAGCCGGTGTATCGCAGGCCTCAATCAATATTTGGTGGAAGCAGGTATATTGCACCACTTAATCAGTATTTTGTGGAAGCAGGTAAATCGCACACCTCAATCTGTATTTGTCACGGCCACGGTTATGGCCATGACTCCTTGGGAGCCGCATACTGTTGCCCGCGGTTTTGGGTTGTAGTGTCAACCGCAGCTTGAGGCATAATGTAGTTGGCCTCAGGTGCGGTTGCCGCGGACAACAGCTATGTGTGCGGTTCCCTTGGAGTTATGTGCACGTTTGTAGCACTTTTGTATGTCTGTGTGCACTTTGTTTATGTTTGGTGTGCACTGACATTTTCCCTGCACTGTGGCTGTCCGTGGCAACGTTTGGTTGTATGATGTACATGTGGTGGCAGTGTCCCGGCCTTCGGGCTGACTCCCAGGACACGCTTGCCACCCATGTCGTTGCCTGCGGCAACAGCCACAGTGTGTTTATTGTTTGGACACTTCCCCTTTAAGTTATGTTTTCCCTTCTGTGGTTTTGGAAGGGTTAACTCCCTTTCAGTGTGTGTGAGTCACGGGGTGTGTCTGATTGTTGGGTGTGGCCTCTTGGCCCTATATAGCCTCAGTTGTAGGCAGTAGCCAGAGAGGGTGTTTCAGCCATGCTGGCTGTAGACATCCTCCTGGTTACTTGCCAACTGCCTGTGAGAGCCACCCCTGTGGTCATAAAGAAAATGTAACTTTATGTTTTATGTCATGTTGTGTGAGATGTCCATCTGATGTTCTGTTGGGTCCTTCCTTCGTTTGGTTTGTGCAGCTAATGGTTCTGGATTCTGTGTGTTCTCAGGGATCCAGTCAGCAAGGCTGTGGCAGGTTGGTTGAACTACTTAGTTCACCTGCCATTTCCGTTAGTCTGTTTTGGTTCCCCTTTTTCCCAACAGCTTGGCCAGTGAGACTCCTGCTCCTCCGTGCCTAGGAGGAGTAGGTCATCTTACCCTGACTCCTAGCGCAGGGACCGGACGGAGGGTGAGTTAGGGATCCGAGGTTCCTGCGCATGGGTCCTCCTACCTTTAAGGTCGGCCCATGCAGTTAGGAGTTAGGGTCAGGGTAGGGACGCTGTTAGGAGGTGACCTGCTCCCTATCCTGTTCTCCTGGCCGAGTAGGCCAACAGCATCTGGCATCGCACGGCTGAGGATTTCCCCCATCCTCAGCCGTGACAGTATTTTGTGGAAGCAGGTATATCAAACCCCTTAATCAGTATTTTGAGGAAGCAGGTATATCAAACCCCTCAATCTGTATTTTGTGGAAGCAGGTATATTGCACCCCTCAATCAGAATTTTGTGAAAGCAGGTATATCAAACCCTTCAATCAGTATTTTGTGAAAACAGGTATATAGAATACCTGAATCAATATTTGGTGAAATCAGGTATATCGCACCCCTCAATCTGTATTTTTTGTAAGCAGGAATATGAAACCCCTTATTTAGTATTTTGTGGAAGTAGGTATATAGAACCCCTTGATCAGTTTTTTGTAGATATAGGTATATCGCACACCCCAATAAGTATTTTGTGGAGACAGGTATATAGAACACCTGAATCAATATTTGGTGGAAGCAGGTATATCACATCCCTCAATCAGTATTTTGTGGAAGCAGGTGTATAGAACCCCTTAATCAGTATTTTGTGGAAGCAGGTATATCAAACCCCTTAATCAGTATTTTGTGAAAACCGGTACATCGCACCCCTCAATCAGTATTTTGTGGAAGCAGGTATATAGCACCCCTTAATCATTATTTTGTAGAAACAGGTATATCGCACCCCTCAATGAGTATTTTGTGGAAACAGGTATATAGAACACCTGAATCAATATTTGGTGGAAGCAGGTATATCGCACCCCTTAATCTGTATTTTGTGGAAGCAGGTATATCAAACCCTTTATTCAATATTTTGTGGAAGCAGGTATATCGCACCCCTCAATCAGTATTTTGTGGAAGCAGGTATTTTAAACACCTTAATCAGTATTTTGTTGAAGAAGGTATATCGCACCCCTCAATCTGTATTTTGTGGAAGCAGGTATATTGCACCCCTTAATCAGAATTTTGTGGAAGCAGGTATATCAAACCCCTTAATCAGTATTTTGTGGAAACAGGTACATAGAATACCTGAATCAATATTTGGTAGAAGCAGGTATATCGCACCACTTAATCAGAATTTTGTGGAAGCAGGTATATTAAACTGCTTATTTAGTATTTTGTGGAAGCAGGTATATCGCACCCCTCAATCTGTATTTTGTGGAAGTAGGTATATAGAACCCCTTAATCAGTATTTTGTAGAAGCAGGTATATCGCACCCCTCAATAAGTATTTTGTGGAGACAGATATATAGATCTCCTAAATCAATATTTGGTGGAAGCAGGTATATCACACCCCTCAATCAGTATTTTGTGGAAGCAGGTATATAGAACCCCTTAATCAGTATTTTGTAGAAGCAGGTATATCGCACTCTCAATCAGTATTTTGTAGAAACAGGTATATAGAACACCTGAATCAATATTTGGTGGAAGCAGGTATATCGCACCCCTCAATCAGTATTTTGTGGAAGCAGGTATATCAAACCCCTTAATCAGTATTTTGTGGAAGCAGGTATATCGCACCCCTCAATCTGTATTTTGTGGAAGCAGGTATATTGCACCCCTCAATCAGAATTTTGTGGAAGCAAGTATATCGCACCCCTCAATCTGTATTTTGTGGAAGCAGGTATATTAAACCCCTTATTTATTATTTTGTGGAAGCAGGTATATCGCACCCCTCAATCAGTATTTTGTGGAAGTAGGTATATAGAACCCCTTAATCAGTATTTTGTAGAAGTAGGTATATCGCACCCCTCTTTAAGTATTTTGTGGAGACAGGTATATAGGACTACTAAATCAATATTTGGTGGAAGCAGGTATATCGCACCCCTTAAATCTGTATTTTGTGGAAGCAGGTATATCATACACCTCCATCAGTATTTTGTGGACGTAGGTATTTAGAACCCCTTAATCAGTATTTTGTAGAAGCAAGTGTAATGCACCCCTCAATCAGTATTTTGTGGAGATAGGTATATGGAACCCCTAAATCAATAATTGGTGTAAGCAAGTATATCACACCCCTCAATCAGTATTTTTTGGAAGCCGGTGTATCGCAGGCCTCAATCAATATTTGGTGGAAACAGGTATATCAAACCCCTCAATCTGTATTTTGTGGAAGCAGGTATATTAAACCCTTTATTTAATATTTTGTGGAAGCAGGTATATCGCACCCCTCAATCAGTATTTTGTGGAAGTAGGTATATAGAACCCCTTAATCAGTATTGTGTAGAAGCAGGTATATCGCACCCCTCAATAAGTATTTTGAAGAAACAGTTATATATAACACCTGAATCAATATTTGGTGGAAGCAGGTATATCGCACCCCTCAATCAGTATTTCGTGGAAGCAGGTATATCAAACCCATTAATCAGTATTTTGTGGAAGCAGGTTTATCGCATCCCTCAATCTGTAAATTGTGGAAGCAGGTATATTGCACCCCTCAATCATAAATTTGTGAAAGCAGGTATTTTAAACACCTTTATCAGTATTTTGTGGAAACAGGTATATAGAATACCTGAATCAATATTTGGTGGAAGCAGGTATATCAAACCCTTCAATATGTATTTTGTGGAAGCAGGTATATTAAACCCTTTATCTAATATTTTGTGGAAGCAGGTATATCGCACCCCTCAATCAGTATTTTGTGGAAGTAGGTATATAGAACCTCTTAATCAATATTTTGTAGAAGCAGGTATATCGCACCCCTCAATCAGTAGTTTGTGGAAGCAGGTGTATAGAACCCATTAATCAGTATTTTGTAGAAGCAGGTGTATCGCACTCTTAATCAGAATTTTGTAGAAACAGGTATATAGAACACCTGAATCAATATTTGGTGGAAGCAGGTATATCGCACCCCTCTATCAGTATTTTGTGGAAGCAGGTATATCAAACCTCTTAATCAGAATTTTGTGGAAGCAGGTATATCGCACCCCTAAATCTGTATTTTGTGGAAGCAGGTATATTGCACCCCTCAATCAGAATTTTGTGGAAGCAGGTATATCAAACCCCTTAATCAGTATTTTGTGGAAACAGGTATATAGAATACCTGAATCAATATTTGGTGAAATCAGGTATATCGCACCCCTCAATCTGTATTTTGTGGAAGCAGGAATATTAAACTCCCTATTTATTATTTTGTGGAAGCAGATATATCGCACCCCTTAATCAGTATTTTGTGGAAGTAGGTATATAGAACCCCTTAATCAGTATTTTGTAGAAGCAGGTATATCGTTCCACTCAATAAGTATTTTATGATGACAGGAATATAGAACTACTAAATCAATATTTGGTGGAAGCAGGTATATCGCACCCCTTAATCTCTATTTTGTGGAAGCAGGTATATCAAACCCCTTATTCAATATTTTGGGGAAGCAGGTATATCGTACACCTCCATCAGTATTTTGTGGAAGTAGGTATATAGAACCCATTTATCACTATTTTGTAGAAGCAGGTGTAATGCACCCCTCAATCAGTATTTTGTGGAGATGGGTATATAGAACCCCTAAATCAATAATTGGTGTAAGCAAGTATATCACACCCCTCAATCAGTATTTTGTAGAAGTCGGTGTATCGCAGGCCTCAATCAATATTTGGTGGAAGCAGGTATATAGAACCCCTTAATCAGTATTTTGTAGAAGCAGGTATATCGTACCCCTCAATCAGTATTTTGTGGAAACAGGAATATAGATCCCCTGAATCAATATTTGGTGGCAGCAGGTATATTGCACCCATCAAACGGTATTTTGTGGAAGCAGGTATTTAAAACCCGTTAATCAGTATTTTGTGGAAGCAGGTATATTGCACCCCTTAATCATTTTTTTTGGGGGGGGGGGGCAACAGGTATATCACACCTGTTGCAAAAAGTTGTTCTAGTAACGTTTGTCCCTCTATATACCTGCGGTATCGCATCAGAACCGCACATAACTGCTGCACAATACAAATGCACTATAATATACTTTCTATGTTAGAAAGTATATTATAGGTATATCACATCCCTCAATCAGTTTTTTGGGGGGCAACAGGTATATCACACCAGTTGCAATTAGTTATTCCAATAGCGTTTGTCTCTCTATATAGCTGCGGTATCTCAGCAGAACTGCACACAACTGCTGCACAATACAAATGCACTATAATATACTTTCTATGTTAGAAAGTATATTATAAGTATATTACACCCCTCAGTATATCACACCTATCGATAGCACACTTATTCCAGTACTTAAAAGGACTTTTGTGGCCCTATTAGCTAGCTTTTGGTGTCCCTAACAGTCTGTCCCTGCTCCACAAAGCAACCTCTCCCTGCACTGGCAAAACACAGAATGTAAAATAGCTGCCAGATCGGGTTCTGTTATAGGGTGGGGGTGTGTCCATGTGCTGAAACGTCTCAATTGGCTTTCCTGTCCCACCTGATGGATGTGTCATTGGTCAAAGTTCGGCTCAATGCAAAAGAATATGGCGCATGCGAACATTGCCATAAATTTTTTACTTTGTGCAAAGTACAGTATCCCTACACATAAAAAGCAAACATTTCTTTAAAAAACAACACATTAAACAATTAAAAAACAGCCTTGTGTGTCACAATAGAAACATTATTTTGGTAGCCCAAAAAATAAAAAAGTATGCACAATCGCTAAAAAGTATCTGGCCATTTAGGACAAAAACCCTCCGGTCATTAAGGGTAAAATTGCCTTTGTATATACAGTTTCTTTAATCCATATGGATTTTTACCGCTTTTTGTTCACATTTGTTCAGTTTTATTGTTTTTACAACAATCATTCTTATTTTTGGTGGTGTGCATGGAACCCTTTGAAACATAAAGGCTAAAGAAGAAGGAGATTTGGTGGACATTTAGTGTCATCTTTTTTTTTTTATCCTATGCGTTGGTCCATATTGTTATAAGCTGATTTTCAATAGAACATATACTGAAAGGCACGGCACATTCATTCTTTTATAGCTTTTCAATTTGTACACAATATTATGTTGGATTCAAAGGACTGTGTTCTTTAGATTGTATTCACACTGTAATATGGTGATAAAAGAGCAAGATCTTTATTTTTCTGTTCTATTATGTTGTGTTTGAAGTGGAAATAGATTCATCCTCCTTTATGTGATGCACTTGCAGAAGCAAGATCATTTTCTGTAAACAGTACCTAGCTGAACTGTGGATTACCCTGTGTGACTAGGAATGTACGGCAACCATAAAATTAAGTTAATTGACTTTTCAGTCTGTCCTGTGTATGATAATTGGGTAATCCAGTAAAGCATAGTGTATTTATGGTCTATCAGATCTTAACCATTTCAGGACCTCCGCTAAACATGTACGGTAGAAGTCCGGTCTTTAAAGATGGTTCTCGCTCGTGCCTGATTTAAGCATCA
Organism: Bufo bufo; assembly: GCF_905171765.1. Classification (NCBI taxonomy): domain Eukaryota; kingdom Metazoa; phylum Chordata; class Amphibia; order Anura; family Bufonidae; genus Bufo; species Bufo bufo. Next base: position 155,122,940 of record NC_053393.1, read on the forward strand.
GAGGCCCAGGGCTAATATAGTATCTGTGATCACAGTAATGCAGATTGCGTACATTTAACACCTCAGATGGCGTGGTCAAATGTGACCATGGCATCTGGGAACGTTAAAACTTGGAGCTGCATGCTTCCCCCTTTCTATAGAATAAAAAAAAAAATTATCAACATGGACATCGCCATGTCTAAAAACTCCCATACTATTAAAATATTGAAATATTTATCCCATATGACGAATGGCATAATGGAAAAAAAATCTAAATGGTCAATTAGCCTTTTTTTTGTCACTTCACATCCGAATAAATGGAATAAAAAGAGGTCAAAAAGTTGTTCACATAATCCAAGACAGTATTGTATACAGTATTAAAACTCAAGAAAAACTATATGAATGTGGTATCACCGTAATTGTACTGTCCTGGAGAATGAAGGTAACTGGTCAGTTTTACCACTTTGGGAACATCGAAAAAACAAAACCCATAGAACTGTGGCAAAATGTTTTTTTTTTCCAATTGTAACCCGTTTGGAATTTTTTTTTCAGCTTCCCACTACATTGTATGCAATAGTAAATGGTGCCATTAAAAAGTACAACTTGTCCCGCAAAAAACACGCCCCCATATGGCTACACAAAAATAAAAATAAAAAAAGCTATGGCTCAGGGAAGGCAGGAAGTGAAAAAAGAAAATGTGAAAATGAAAAATCCCAGGGTCCTGAAGGGATAAAGGGTTTTTCTGAGACTTTTATACTGATGGCCTGTCTATAGGCTGATAGGCTATCGGTATCTGATCATTGGGGGTCTGACATCCAGGACCCCTACCAATTGGATTTTTAAGAAGGCAACAGCGCTCACAGTAGCACCGCGGCCTTCTTGCAGCTTAGCCTATGGCAGTGACATCAGGTTCATCGGTCACGCAGCCTAGTCGCAGCTCAACCCCATAGAAGTGGAAGTGGCTGAGCTGCGATACCAACCACAGTCGCTATCAAAGGGATGACGCTGTGCTTGGTGAGCTGAAAGAAGCTCGAGCACTAATGCTTCTCAAAGGTTTCTTAATCAGCGGAGGTCCCAGGTGTCAGACCCACACCAAACAGATACTGATCCAGAGGATAGGTCATCAATATAAAAGTCCTCTTTTTAAACCTTAAGGACCTTGCCATTTTTTACCTTAAGGATCAGGCCGTTTTTTGGAAACTTGACATGTGTCACTTTATGTGGTAATAACTTCAGAATGATTTTACTTAATTAGGAAAAATGAGCAATTTTCAAAATATTAATTTATCTGCTTTTAAGGCAGATACTGATACATCATAAAAGAGTTATTACTTTACATTTCCCATATGTCCTTTCATGTTTGCATCATTTTGTAAATGTAATTTTATTTTTTATGATCTTATAAGGCTTAGAATTAGAGTTGAGCGGACACCTGGATGTTCGGGCTCGACGGGTTCGGCCAAACTTCACAAAAAAGTCGAACTTGACCCAAACTTGACCCCGAACCCCATTGAAGTCAATGGGGACCCGAACTTTTGAGCACTAAAATGGCTGTAAAAAAGTCATGGAAAGGGCTAGAGGGCTGCAAACGGCAGCAAAATGTGTTTAAGAGCATGGCAAGTGCTCTGCAAACAAATGTGGATAGGGAAATTACTTAAAATAACATAAAATACGTAAAAATAAAAAATGATAATCTTGATCTTGAAGGACGAGGTCCATATGGAGTAGGAGTTTGAGGAGGCCGTGGATGTGGTGGTGTAGGTGGAAGCTGCGGAGGAGGATGAGGAGATAGCCTACACTGCTTTTTGGTTTAATTTTATTTTTTTAATATATTTTTTTGGTTTAAATTAGGGCACACCCCCAAAACATTGGGAAGTATAATCTGTTATAACCCCCTCCAGCCGTGCTAAACAAACGTTCAGACAATGCACTGGCTGCAGGGCAGGCCAGCACCTCCAAGGCGTAAAGGGCAAGCTCAGGCCATATGCCCAATTTGTAGACCCAGAAGTTGAAGGGGGCAGACCCATCAGTCAGTACGTGTAGGCGTGTGCGCACATATTGCTCCACCATGTCGCACATCCCTGTGATGTCCACGATCTAATTGGATATTTTCTCTATCAACTTTCGATGTTCTTTTCTGCGCCTACCATGTTGATTACGGTTAGCGGCGAATCAGAGTTCCACGCTGAAGAGGGAGCGTGAGAAAGGAAGACCACATCCAAGAGAGGTCAATGGCTGCAATGTGATCAAGCTGAAATGTGGGACAAATTATTGAAGCCGAAGCTTCCAAGTAAAGGAGGGGGCGCGCGGCAATTACCCACTCCCGAGTCGGGGAGCCAGTGACGATAAATAACAATACAGGACTCTTAAGATGCCCTGTTATTGGAATGATTATTAAAAAATTATAGGGAATGTCACTGGGGTATTTTGGATTTGGAAACGTTAGACAGGAGAGGCCCTGCTGCCACTTTGTTAACTCTAGATAATTTCTGCCTGATCGCACGTCCCCGTTACATCCACGATCCAATTGGATGTCTTCTCTATCAACTTTCGATGTTCTTTTCTGCGCCTACCATGTTGATCACGGCTAGTGGCGATTGCGGCAAATCAGGGCAAAAAAGTAGACATATGAGGTATCGCCGCGTCTGTATCGACCGGCTCTAAAAACATTTCACATGACCTGGGTTATGGGTTATGTTTTTTCAGATGAACACCGTAAAAAATAAAAAATAAAAACTGTGCTAAATAAACAATTTTTTTGTCACCTTACATCACAAAAGGTACAACAGTAAGCGATCAAAAAGGCGTATGCCCACCAAAATATTACCAATCTAACCATCACCTCATCCCGCAAAAATTTAGCCCCTTCCTAAGACAATCGCCCAAAAAATAAAAAAACTATGGTTTAGAATATGGCTTTTAAAAAAGCTGTTATTGTGTAAAACTTAAGTAAATTTAAAAAAAAGTATACATATTAGGTTTTTCCGCGTCCGTATCGACCGGCTCTATAAAAATACTACATGACCTAACCCCTCAGGTGAACACCGTAATTTTTTTAAAATAGAAACGGTGTAAAAAAAGCTATTTTTTGTTACCTTACATCACAAAAAGTGTAATAGCAGGCGATCAAAAAGTCATATGCACCCCAAAATAGTGCCATTCAAACCGTCATCTCATCCTGCAAAAAATGAGATCCTATCTAAGATAATCGCCCAAAAACTGAAAAAAAACTATGGCTCTCAGACTATGGAGACACTAAAACATGATTTTTTTTGTTTCATAAATAAAATCATTGTGTAAAACCTACATAAATAAAAAAAAAGTATACATATTAGGTATCACTGCGTCCGTATCGACCGGCTGTATAAAATATCACATGACCTAACCCCTCAGATGAACACCATAAAAAAAAATTAAAAATAAACTGCGTAAAAAAAGCCATTTTTTTCACCTTACATCACAAAAAGTGTAATAGCAAGCGATCAAAAAGTCATATGCACCCCAAAATAGTGGCAATCAAACCGTCATCTCATCCTGCAAAAAATGAGACTCTACCTAAGATAATCGCCCAAAAACTGAAAAAACTATGGCTCTCAGACAATGGAGACACTAAAACATGATTTTTTTTTTGTTTTAAAAATGATATTATTGTGCAAAACTTACATAAATAAAAAAAGTATACATATTAGGTATCGCCGCGTCCGTGACAACCTGCTCTATAAATATATCACATGATCTAACCTTTCAGATGAATGTTGTAAATAATAAAAAAAACTGTGCCCAAACAGCTATTTCTTGTTACCTTGCCTCACAAAAAGTGTAATATAGAGCAACCAAAAATCATATGTACCCTAAACTAGTACCAACTAAACTTCCAGCCTATCCCGTAGTTTCTAAAACGTGGTCAATTTTTGGAGTTTCTACTCTAGGGGTGCATCAGGGGGGCTTCAAATGAGACATTGTGTCAAAAAAACAGTCCAGCAAAATCTGCCTTCCAAAAACCGTATGGCATTCCTTTCCTTCGGCGCCCTGCCGTGTGCCCGTACAGCAGTTTACGGCCACATATGGGGTGTTTCTGTAAACTACAGAATCAGGGCTAAAAATATTGAATTTTGTTTGGCTGTTAACCCTTGCTTTGTAACTGGAAAAAATTGATTAAAATGGAAAATTTGACAAAAGATTTAAATTCTGAAATTTCATCTCCATTTGCCAATAACTCTTGTGAAGCACCTAAAGAGTTAAGGACGTTTGTAAAATCAGTTTTGAATACCTTGATGGGTGTAGTTTCTTAGATGGGGTCACTTTTATGGAGTTTCTACTCTAGGGGTGCATCAGGGGGGCTTCAAATGGGACATGGTGTAAAAAAAAACTGTCCAGCAAAATCTGCCTTCCAAAAACCGTATGGCATTCCTTTCCTTCTGCTCCCTGCCGTGTGCCCGTAGAGCAGTTTACAACCACATATGGGGTGTTTCTGTAAACTACAGAATCAGGGCCATAAATACTGAGTTTTGTTTGGCTGTTAACCCTTGCTTTGCAACTGGAAAAAAATATTAAAATGGAAAATCTGCCAAAAAAGTGAAATTTTGAAATTGTATCTCTATTTTCCATTATTCTTGCGGAACACCTAAAGGGTTAATGATGTTTGTAAAATCAGTTTTGAATACCTTGAGGGGTGTAGTTTCTAGAATGGGGTCATTTTTGGGTGGTTTCTATTATGTAAGCCTCACAAAGTGACTTCAGACCTGAACTGGTCCTTAAAAAGTTTTTTTTTTTTTATTTCTGAGAAATTTCAAGATTTACTTCTAAACTTCTAAGCCTTGTAACGTCCCCAAAAAATAAAATGTCATTCCCAAAATGATCCTAACATGAAGTAGACATATGGGAAATGTAAAGTAATAACTATTTTTGTAGGTATTAATATGTATTATAGAAGTAGAGAAATTGAAACTTGGAAATTTGCTAATTTTCACAATTTTTGGCAAATTTGGTATTTTTTTTATAAATAAAAATGTTTTTTTTTTTACTCCATTTTACCAGTGTCATGAAGTACAATATGTGACGAAAAAACAATCTCAGAATGGCCTGAATAAGTCAAAGCGTTTTAAAGTTATCACCACTTAAAGTGACACTGGTCAGATTTGCAAAAAATGGCCTGGTCCTTAAGGTGAAATAAGGCTGTGTCCTTAAGGAGTTAATCCATTTTTTTCTTTAACACATCGAGGGTTAAGAGCCAATGTTTTAATGTGACCATGTTCTGAGAGCTATAGTTTTTTTATTTTTTGAGCCATTTTCTTATGTAGGGGCTCATATTTTGCAGGATGAGGTGACGGTTTTATTGGTAACATTTTGTGGGACATACACCTTTTTAATTACTTGGTGTTGAACTTTTTGTATGGTGACAAAAATAAAAAATGTTTACACAGTTTTTATTTTATTTTTTATGGTGTTTATTGGACTGGGTGGAACATGTGATGTATTTATAGAGCCGACTGTCATGAACGCGGCAATACCAAATATGTCTATTTTTTAATTTTTTTTTTTAATTATTTTTTTTTTAATTCCTTACTTAACCACCTCAGCCCCCAGTGCTTAAACACCCTGAAAGACCAGGCCACTTTTTACACTTCTGACCTACACTACTTTCACCGTTTATTGCTCGGTCATGCAACTTACCACCCAAATGAATTTTACCTCCTTTTCTTCTCACTAATAGAGCTTTCATTTGGTGGTATTTCATTGCTGCTGACATTTTTACTTTTTTTGTTATTAATCGAAATTTAACGATTTTTTTGCAAAAAAATGACATTTTTCACTTTCAGTTGTAAAATTTTGCAAAAAAAACGACATCCATATAGAAATTTTGCTCTAAATTTATAGTTCTACATGTCTTTGATAAAAAAAAAATGTTTGGGTAAAAAAAAAATGGTTTGGGTAAAAGTTATAGCGTTTACAAACTATGGTACAAAAATGTGAATTTCCGCTTTTTGAAGCAGCTCTGACTTTCTGAGCACCTGTCATGTTTCCTGAGGTTCTACAATGCCCAGACAGTACAAACACCCCACAAATGACCCCATTTCTGAAAGTACACACCCTAAGGTATTCGCTGATGGGCATAGTGAGTTCATAGAACTTTTTATTTTTTGTCACAAGTTAGCGGAAAATGATGATTTTTTTTTTTTTTTTTTTTTTTTCCTTACAAAGTCTCATATTCCACTAACTTGTGACAAAAAATAAAAACTTCTATGAACTCACTATGCCCATCAGCGAATACCTTGGGGTCTCTTCTTTCCAAAATGGGGTCACTTGTGGGGTAGTTATACTGCCCTGGCATTCTAGGGGCCCAAATGTGTGGTAAGGAGTTTGAAATCAAATTCTGTAAAAAATGACCTGTGAAATCCGAAAGGTGCTCTTTGGAATATGGGCCCCTTTGCCCACCTAGGCTGCAAAAAAGTGTCACACATCTGGTATCTCCGTACTCAGGAGAAGGTGGGGAATGTGTTTTGGGGTGTCATTTTATATATACCCATGCTGGGTGAGAGAAATATCTTGGCAAAAGACAACTTTTCCCATTTTTTTATACAAAGTTGTCATTTGACCAAGATATTTATCTCACCCAGCATGGGTATATGTAAAAAGACACCCCAAAACACATTCCTCAACTTCTCCTGAGTACGGGGATACCAGATGTGTGACACTTTTTTGCAGCCTAGGTGGGCAAAGGGGCCCATATTCCAAAGAGCACCTTTCGGATTTCACTCCTCATTTTTTCCTGAATTTGATTTCAAACTCCTTACCACACATTTGGGCCCCTAGAATACCAGGGCAGTATAACTACCCCACAAGTGACCCCATTTTGGAAAGAAGACACCCCAAGGTATTCCGTGAGGGGCATGGCGAGTTCCTAGAATTTTTTATTTTTTGTCACAAGTTAGTGGAAAATGATGATTTTTTTTTTTTTTTTTTTTTTTCATACAAAGTCTCATATTCCACAAACTTGTGACAAAAAATAAAAACTTCCATGAACTCACTATGCCCATCAGCGAATACCTTGGGGTCTCTTCTTTCCAAAATGGGGTCACTTGTGTGGTAGTTATACTGCCCTGGCATTCTAGGGGCCCAAATGTGTGGTAAGTAGGTAAATGACCTGTGAAATCCGAAAGGTGCTCTTTGGAATGTGGGCCCCTTTGCCCACCTAGGCTGCAAAAAAGTGTCACACATCTGGTATCCCCGTATTCAGGAGAAGTTGAGGAATGTGTTTTGGGGTGTCTTTTTACATATACCCATGCTGGGTGAGATAAATATCTTGGTCAAATGCCAACTTTGTATAAAAAAATGGGAAAAGTTGTCTTTTGCCAAGATATTTCTCTCACCCAGCATGGGTATATGTAAAATGACACCCCAAAACACATTCCCCAACTTCTCCCGATTACGGAGATACCAGATGTGTGACACTTTTTTGCAGCCGAGGTGGGCAAAGGGGCCCATATTCAAAAGAGCACCTTTCGGATTTCACAGGTCATTTTTTACAGAATTTGATTTCAAACTCCTTACCACACATTTGGGCCCCTAGAATGCCAGGGCAGTATAACTACCCCACAAGTGACCCCATTTTGGAAAGAAGAGACCCCAAGGTATTCGCTGATGGGCAAAGTGAGTTCATGGAAGTTTTTATTTTTTGTCACAAGTTAGTGGAATATGAGACTTTGTATGAAAAAAAAAAAAAAAAAAAAAATAAGCATTTTCCACTAACTTGTGACAAAAAATAAAAAATTCTAGGAACTCGCCATGCCCCTCACAGAATACCTTGGGGTGTCTTCTTTCCAAAATGGGGTCACTTGTGGGGTAGTTATACTGCCCTGGCATTTTCCAGGGGCCCTAATGTGTGGTAAGTAGGTAAATGACCTGTGAAATCCTAAAGGTGCTCTTTGGAATATGGGCCCCTTTGCCCACCTAGGCTGCAAAAAAGTGTCACACATCTGGTATCGCCGTATTCAGGAGAAGTTGGGGAATGTGTTTTGGGGTGTCATTTTACATATACCCATGCTGGGTGAGAGAAATATCTTGGCAAAAGACAACTTTTCCCATTTTTTTATACAAAGTTGGCATTTGACCAAGATATTTCTCTCACCCAGCATGGGTATATGTAAAATGACACCCCAAAACACATTCCCCAACTTCTCCTGAGTACGGCGATACCAGATGTGTGACACTTTTTTGCAGCCTAGATGCGCAAAGGTGCCCAAATTCCTTTTAGGAGGGCATTTTTAGACATTTGGATACCAGACTTCTTCTCACGCTTTGGGGCCCCTAGAATGCCAGGGCAGTATAAATACCCCACATGTGACCCCATTTTGGAAAGAAGACACCCCAAGGTATTCAATGAGGGGCATGGCGAGTTCATAGAAATTTTTTTTTTTTGGCACAAGTTAGCGGAAATTGATATTTTTAATTTTTTTCTCACAAAGTCTCCCGTTCCGCTAACTTGGGACAAAAATTTCAATCTTTCATGGACTCAATATGCCCCTCACGGAATACCTGGGGGTGTCTTCTTTCCAAAATGGGGTCACATGTGGGGTATTTATACTGCCCTGGCATTCTAGGGGCCCTAAAGCGTGAGAAGAAGTCTGGAATATAAATGTCTAAAAAATTTTACGCATTTGGATTCCGTGAGGGGTATGGTGAGTTCATGTGAGATTTTATTTTTTGACACAAGTTAGTGGAATATGAGACTTTGTAAGAAAAAAAAAATAAAATTCTGCTAACTTGGGCCAAAAAAATATCTGAATGGAGCCTTACAGAGGGGTGCTAAATGACAGGGGGGTGATAAATGACAGGGGGGTGATCAATGACAGGGGGGTGATCAATGACAGGGGGGTGATCAATGACAGGGGGGTGATCAATGACAGGGGGGTGATCAGGGAGTCTATATGGGGTGATAACCACAGTCATTGATCACGCCCGTGTAAGGCTTCATTCAGACGTCCGGATGCGTTTTGCGGATCCGATCCATCTATCTATCAGTGCATCCGTAAAAATCATGCGGACATCTGAATGGAGCTTTACAGGGGGGTAATCAATGACAGGGGGGTGATCAGGGAGTCTATATGGGGTGATCACCACAGTCATTGATCATGCCCCTGTAAGGCTTCATTCAGACGTCCGGATGCGTTTTGCGGATCGGATCCATCTATCAGTGCATCCGTAAAAATCATGCGGACATCTGAATGGAGCTTTACAGGGGGGTAATCAATGACAGGGGGGTAATCAATGACAGGGGGGTGATCAGGGAGTCTATATGGGGTGATCACCACAGTCATTGATCATGCCCCTGTAAGGCTTCATTCAGACGTCCGGATGCGTTTTGCGGATCCGATCCATCTATCAGTGCATCCGTAAAAATCATGCGGACATCTGAATGGAACTTTACAGGGGGGTAATCAATGACAGGGGGGTGATCACCACAGTCATTGATCATGCCCCTGTAAGGCTTCATTCAGACGACCGGATGCGTTTTGCGGATCCGATCCATGTATCAGTGCATCCGTAAAAATCATGCGGACATCTGAATGGAGCTTTACAGGGGGGTAATCAATGACAGGGGGGTAATCAATGACAGGGGGGTGATCAGGGAGTCTATATGGGGTGATCACCACAGTCATTGATCATGCCCCTGTAAGGCTTCATTCAGACGTCCGGATGCGTTTTGCGGATCCGATCCATCTATCAGTGCATCCGTAAAAATCATGCGGACATCTGAATGGAGCTTTACAGGGGGGTAATCAATGACAGGGGGGTAATCAATGACAGGGGGGTGATCAGGGAGTCTATATGGGGTGATCACCACAGTCATTGATCATGCCCCTGTAAGGCTTCATTCAGACGTCCGGATGCGTTTTGCGGATCCGATCCATCTATCAGTGCATCCGTAAAAATCATGCGGACATCTGAATGGAGCTTTACAGGGGGGTAATCAATGACAGGGGGGTGATCACCACAGTCATTGATCATGCCCCTGTAAGGCTTCATTCAGACGACCGGATGCGTTTTGCGGATCCGATCCATGTATCAGTGCATCCGTAAAAATCATGCGGACATCTGAATGGAGCTTTACAGGGGGGTAATCAATGACAGGGGGGTAATCAATGACAGGGGGGTGATCAGGGAGTCTATATGGGGTGATCACCACAGTCATTGATCATGCCCCTGTAAGGCTTCATTCAGACGTCCGGATGCGTTTTGCGGATCCGATCCATCTATCAGTGGATCCGTAAAAATCATGCGGACGTCTGAATGGAGCTTTACAGGGGGTTGATCAATGACAGGGGGGTAATCAATGACAGGGGGGTGATCAGGGAGTCTATATGGGGTGATCAGGGGTGATTAGGGGTGATCAGGGGCTAATAAGGGGTTAATAAGTGATGGGGGGGGGGTGTAGTGTAGTGTAGTGGTGCTTGGTGCTACTTTACTGAGCTACCTGTGTCCTCTGGTGGTCGATCCAAACAAAGGGGACCACCAGAGGACCAGGTAGCAGGTATATTAGACGCTGTTATCAAAACAGCGTCTAATATACCTGTTAGGGGTTAAAAAAAACACATCTCCAGCCTGCCAGCGAACGATCGCCGCTGGCAGGCTGGAGATCAACTCTCTTACCTTCCGTTCCTGTGAGCGCGCGCGCCTGTGTGCGCGCGTTCACAGGAAATCTCGCGTCTCGCGAGATGACGCGTATATGCGTGACTGTGCGCAGCGCTGCCACCTCCGGAACGCGATCCTGCGTTAGGCGGTCCGGAGGTGGTTAAAACCTTTTTTTATTTTTTTATTTTAACACTTTATTTTTTATTTTTTTATTTTACACTTTGCGTCCCCCCCATAAGGTCATACAAGACGTCTGGGGGACATTTAACTTCACTTTTTTTTTTTTTTCCACTATTCATTTCTCCTGTAACTGGGGCTGACATAGTAGCCCCAGTTACAGGGGAAATACACCCCCCAGAGAGGCTGTACAGCGGTATACTGCGCTGTACAGCCTCAGTGCAGGGCTGATCGAGGTCTGTAGAAGACCCGACAGCTCCTGCACTCTTCCGGCCCCAGCGGTCACATGACCGCCGGGACGGTACAGGAAGCGCATATAGTTTCCTGATATGTATACACAGCACTCATTGAGCGCTGTGTATACAGCCATTTAGAAGGCAGGAACACCAGGAAACTGTCCCTGCCTTCTCTCTGGGTTGCCCTGCTGTCACTGACAGCGGGCAACCCGCTCTGTAGCTGCACGATTAGCATGCAGCTGCGATCTTTGAATGGACGTTCAGAAACGTCCATTCAGAGATAGAGATCCACCTTCCGGACGTTTATAGTCAACGAGCGGACGGGAGGTGGTTAAGGACCACTTCAATTCTAAAATCACTTTGTGGGGCTTACATAGTGGAAACCACCCATAAATGACCCCATTGTAGAAACTACACCACTCAAGTTATTCAAAACTGATTTTAAAAACTTTGTTAACCCTTTAGGTGTTCCACAAGAATTAACCCTTTCAAGACCAAGCCATTTTTCACCTTTGTGACCAGGCAAAATTTTGCAAATCTGACATGTGTCACTTTATGTTCTAATAACTTTGGAATACTTTTATTTATCCAAGCCATTCTGAGATTGTTTTCTCGTGACATCTCATAATTAATGTTAGGGGTAAATTTGGGTCAATAAGTTTTACCTTTATATTATTAAAAATCCAAAATTTACTGAAAATGTAAAAAAAATAAAATAACCAATCAGCGCGATCGCCGGCAAGGGACCTCTCTAATTGGTCCCTTGCCGGCATTACTGGACTCTACACAGTCCATAACATCGGCAGTGCAGGGGCAGAAGCTTTAATCCAAGCGCTTTGCAGCCCGCCTCCCCTTGAATAATCGTTGGCGTCTACTGGGTATACCAGGGTGTCAGCACATTGCTGACACCCTGGTATAAACGGCTGACATCTGTGATGCGATGTCAGCCATTTAACCCTTTCCATACCGCGGTCCGTACGGACCGCGGTATGGTAAAGCACAGGTTAACAGTCGGGAGCTCCCTCCCTCTCCCATCGGGGGGCTGCTGTGCCTTTGCAGCCCCCCGACAGGATGGGGTGACAGAGGGAGGGAGCCCCAGTCCTTACCCTTCCCCGTCTGCGCAGTTGTGGCCACAACTGATCAGACGGGGAAGGTTCCCATGGCAACAGGACGCCTTCTCAGGCATCCTGCTGTCCATGGTGCTGAACAGATCTGTGCTAAAGGCATAGATGTGTTCAGACAAAGTGTAAGTAAAATACAGTACAAAACACTATATAGTGTACTGTACTGTATTATACAGACATCAGACCCACTGGATCTTCAAGAACCAAGTGGGTCTGGGTTAAAAAAAAGTAAAAAAAAAGTGAAAAAGAAGTAAAAATCAAAAAACATATTTATCACTGATTAAAAATGAAAAAAATTAAATTCCCTACACATGTTTGGTATCGCCGCGTCCGTAGCGACCTGATATACAAAACGGTCATGTTACTTTACCCGAATGGTGAACGCCATAAAAATAAAAAATTAAAAACTATGATGAAATAGAAATTTTGCCCACCTTACTTCCCAAAAAAGGTAATAAAAGTGATCAAAAAAGTCGCATGTACGCCAAAATTGTAACAATAAAACCGTCATCTCATCCTGCAAAAATCATACCCTACCCAAGATAATCGCCCAAAAACTGAAAAAACTATGGCTCTTAGACTATGGAAACACTAAAACATGATTTTTTTTGTTTCAAAAATGAAATCATTGTGTAAAACTTATATAAATAAAAAAAATATATACATATTAGGTATCTCCGCATCCGTATCGACCAGCTCTATAAAAATATCACATGAGCTAACCCCTCAGGTGACCACCGTAAAAAAATTAAAATAAAAACGGTGTAAAAAAAGCAATTTTTTGTCATCTTACGTCACAAAAAGTGTAATAGCAAGCGATCAAAAAGTCATATGCACCCCAAAATAGTGCCAATCAAACCGTCATCTCCTCCCGCAAAAAATGAGACCCTACTTAAGATAATCGCCCAAAAACTGAAAAAAATATGGCTCTTAGACTATGGAGACACTAAAACTTTTTTTTGTTTTAAAAATTAAATCATTGTGTAAAACTTACATAAATAAAAAAAATTGTATACATATTAGGTATCGCCACGTCCGTGACAACGTGCTCTATAAAATTACCACATGATCTAACCTGTCAGATGAATGTTGTAAATAACAAAAAAAAAAAAAACGCTGCCAAAAAAGCTATTTCTTGTTACCTTGCCGCACAAAAAGTGTAATATAGAGCAACCAAAAATCATATGTACCCTAAACTAGTACCAGCAAAACTGCCACCCTATCCCGTAGTTTCTAAAATGGGGTCACTTTTTTGGAGTTTCTACTCTAGGGGTGCATCAGGGGGGCTTCAAATGGGACATGGTGTAAAAAAAAACAGTCCAGCAAAATCTGCCTTCCAAAAACCGTATGGCATTCCTTTCCTTCTGTGCCCTGCCGTGTGCCCGTACAGCAGTTTACGACCACATATGGAGTATTTCTGTAAACTACAGAATCAGGGCCATAAATATTGAGTTTTATTTGGCTGTTAACCCTTGCTTTGTAACTGAAAAAAAAATATTAAAATGGAAAATCTGCCAAAAATGTGAAATTTTGAAATTGTATCTCTATTTTCTATTAAATCTTGTGCAACACCTAAAGGGTTAACAAAGTTTGTCAAATCAGTTTTGAATACCTTGAGGGGTGTAGTTTCTTAGATGGGGTCACTTTTATGGAGTTTCTACTCTAGGGGTGCATCAGGGGGGCTTCAAATAGGACATGGTGTAAATAAACCAGTCCAGAAAAAATCTGCCTTCTAAAAACCAAACGGCGCACCTTTCACTCTACGCCTCGCTGTGTGGCCGTACAGTAGTTTACGGCCACATATGGGGTGTTTCTGTAAACGGCAGAGTCAGGGCAATAAAGATACAGTCTTTTTTGGCTGTTAACCCTTGCTTTGTTAGTGGAAAAAATGGGTTAAAATGGAAAATTAGGCAAAAAAATGAAATTCTCAAATTTCAATCCCATATGCCAATAACTCTTGTGCAACACCTAAAGGGTTAACGAAGTTTGTAAAATCAGTTTTGAATATCTTGAGGGGTGTAGTTTCTAGAATGGGGTCATTTTTGGGTGGTTTTTATTATGTAAGCCTTGCAAAGTGACTTCAGAGCTGTAGTGGTCCCTAAAAATTGGGTTTTTGTAAATTTCTGAAAAATTTCAAGATTTGCTTCTAAACTTCTAAGCCTTGTAACATCCCCAAAAAATAAAATATCATTCCCAAAATAATTCAAACATGAAGTAGACATATGGGGAATGTAAAGTCATCACAATTTTTGGGGGTATTACTATGTATTACAGAAGTAGAGAAACTGAAACTTTGAAATTTGCAAATTTTTCTAAATTTTGGTAAATTAGGCATTTTTTTATGCAAAAAATAAATACATTTTTTACTTCATTTTACCAGTGTCATGAAGTACAATATGTGACGAAAAAAACCATCTCAGAATGGCCTGGATAAGTCAAAGCGTTTTAAAGTTATCAGCACTTAAAGTGACACTGGTCAGATTTTCAAAAAATGGCCAAGTCCTTAAGGTGAAATAGGGCTGAGTCCTTAAGGGGTTAAGTGACAATATATCCCAATCTTAAGCCTCATGCACACGACAGTGAATAACTACACTACGGGGGAGATTATTTTAGCGGGGGGCCTACATGGGGGTATTATTAAAGCTGGGGGCACTGTAAAAAATTTATTTACACCTTGGAAGACATTATTTTAGCTGGGGCCAAAATCGGGGGCATTATTAAAGCTGGGGGCAGTAAAAAAAAAATCTTACACTATGGGGAAATAATTTTAGCTGGGGGCTTACATGGGGGAATTATTAAAGCTGCGGGCAGCAACAAAAAAAAAATCACTATGGGGGACATTATTTTAGATGGGAGCCTATCATTTTGTGGGTGTTCTCAGAAGGGTGGGT
This sequence comes from Bufo bufo, assembly GCF_905171765.1. Classification (NCBI taxonomy): domain Eukaryota; kingdom Metazoa; phylum Chordata; class Amphibia; order Anura; family Bufonidae; genus Bufo; species Bufo bufo. Next base: position 155,137,979 of record NC_053393.1, read on the forward strand.
CTAGAAATAACTGCCAATCGCTCCTGCCAGCGCTCCCATCCTCTTCGCATGCCATACTGCCATACAGCCATATCCGGAAGAAAACATATATTTGGACTTATTTCTTTTAGATACAGTCCTGCTTTTGGAGACTTTATGCCTATATTTCTCCATTGTTAGCATGCGTTCCACCCTGGAACGCATCCCATTTCCGGTTTCCGGATGTGATTTCCGGTGCCCGGGATATTTACTGTAAGTGAGTTTCACTCCATAAGGGCTAGCATATACATAGGTGTGTATACACCATTTTCAAGCTCGTTTTTCTACATGCACCTTCTCCCATTTAGTTATCTGGCAGCTTCGTCAGTTCAACCCCTCATGGGGGCACCCGGTACCTCTTTCTAATCAGTTATTTATTTTATTTTACTTTATTTACTTGTCATGTTTAACCTTACATTTTCAGTGCAGTTTAAGGCCTATATTTCTATATGTCCTTGACTATTCCAGATAGCTATATAAACCTACATACATTGTCTTACTTTTGGATTGTGTATTTTACTCCTCACGTTTGCCTTGTTCAGCTAACCTTATATTTTGCTCCTAAGCTGTTCATTCTGGGCAGATCATGAGCTCTGTGCATTCAGTTATTATTGCTTTTGTATTTTTCACATGTCTAGTTAATATGTTTTTTGACATGAATCCAATGTCTAGAATATGAAGTATTCAGACCTGTTAACCCCTATGATGCAAATTGAGCATTTATTTTCTTTAAACATGTTCACGCTTGATGTCATTCTATTTTGACTACTTTATATTATTTATATTGTCTCTCAGTGTCTGAAAAAGGTCATTTTTGACCGAAACGTCACTTGAATGTGAAGTTGCCTTATGAATAAAGATTGAATTCTACATACAATTGAAGTGCTGTTGTTTATATCTATGCCAATCAAATTCTTCCATTTTACATGTCCGTTTTTAACGGACATGAAAAACTGATACAAAACGGACATTAAAAACGGACACGCGGCCAGAAAATAAATGCACACACTGATGCAAAATGGCCAAAAAGTAAGTACTAGCAGTAAGTATTCCTATACAGCAGAAGTCTCATATTATTTTTAAGTAACTGGCCTTGAAGCTCTATAGTGTAGTGGTTAACATTCTGGGCTGTAATGTAGAAGGTTGTGAGTTTGAATCCCATCTGAAACTTTTCAGAAATAGAGGCTAAATTAAATTTATATATTTTATATTTTTTTGTAATTGTAAAAAATGATAAGATAAAATCATACTTCGGATATATATTAATACATAATATGTGGGAAACTACTACTGATGTGTTAGCCATAATATATTTACATATATTATAATATGTTATATATTCTAAGTATATAATAATATATGTAAATATATTATGGCTAAAAACTTATATATATATATATATATATATATATATTTATTTATTTAAATAAAAATTTGCCTCTTCTGAAGGGATTCAAACTCACAACCTTCTACATTACAGCCCAGAATGGTAACCACTACACTATAGAGCTGCATATCCAGTTGCACCCCGCACCCCACACCCCACCCCAAAAAATAAAAAAATAAAAGAATCTTCCGTTTTTTTTTTTTAAAGTAGTTGGCCATGCAGCTCTATAGTGTAGTGGTTAACATTCTAGGCTGTAATGTAGAAGGTTGTGAGTTCAAATCCCATCAGAAATGTTTTGGAAATAGAGGCTGAATTAAATTTATATTTTTTATATTTTTTTAGTAATTGTAAAAAATGTGTAATTACTAAAAAAATATTATATATATATATATAGATAGATAGATATAGATAGATAGAATCATACTTCTAAATATTGCATAATATGTGGGAAACTACTACTGATGTTTTAGCTATAATAATTTACATATATTATAATATATTATATATTCAAAATATATAATATTATACCGTATGTAAATATATTATGGCTAAAAAATTATATATATATATATATATATATATATATAAACTTATAAATATACAGTACAGACCAAAAGTTTGGACACACCTTCTCATTCAAAGAGTTTTCTTTATTTTCATGACTATAAAGGCATCAAAACTATGAATTAACACATGTGGAATTATATACATAACAAACAAGTGTGAAACAACTGAAAATATGTCATATTCTAGGTTCTTCAAAGTAGCCACCTTTTGCTTTGATTACTGCTTTGCACACTCTTGGCATTCTCTTGATGAGCTTCAAGAGGTAGTCCCCTGAAATGGTCTTCCAACAGTCTTGAAGGAGTCCCCAGAGATGCTTAGCACTTGTTGGCCCTTTTGCCTTCACTCTGCGGTCCAGCTCACCCCAAACCATCTCGATTGGGTTCAGGTCCGGTGACTGTGGAGGCCAGGTCATCTGGCACAGACCCCATCACTCACCTTCATGGTCAAATAGCCCTTACTTTCAAAGTTTTCCCAATTTTTCGGCTGACTGACTGACCTTCATTTCTTAAAGTAATGATGGCCACTCGTTTTTCTTTACTTAGCTGCTTTTTTCTTGCCATAATACAAATTCTAACAGTCTATTCAGTAGGACTATCAGCTGTGTATCCACCTGACTTCTCCTCAACGCAACTGATGGTCCCAACCCCATTTATAAGGCAAGAAATCCCACTTATTAAACCTGACAGGGCACACCTGTGAAGTGAAAACCATTTCAGGGGACTACCTCTTGAAGCTCATCAAGAGAATGCCAAGAGTGTGCAAAGCAGTAATCAAAGCAAAAGGTGGTTACTTTGAAGAACCTAGAATATGACATATTTTCAGTTGTTTCACACTTGTTTGTTATGAATATAATTCCACATGTGTTAATTCATAGTTTTGATGCCTTCAGTGTGAATCTACAATTTTCATAGTCATGAAAATAAAGAAAACTCTTTGAATGAGAAGGTGTGTCCAAACTTTTGGTCTGTACTGTATATATATATAAATTAAATGTAGCCTCTATTTCAGATGGGATTCGAACTCATAACCTTCTATATTACAGCCTAGAATGTTAACCACTACACTATAAAGCTGCATAACCAATTACTTAAAAAAGAAAAAAAACGAACCCCAACATTTCAGTAAAAGTTCGGGTTCGAGTTTGGTGTTCTGCGATTTAATGGCGCGTGTTGAAAAGCTGCAAGGCAGCCAATCAACAAGCGTTTAACTCTTGTGCACATAGAAGCCATCACAGCCATGCCTACTAATGGCTAGAGATGTCGCGAACATAAAATTTTCCGTTCGCGAACGGCAAACGCGAATTTCCTCAAATGTTCGCGAACGGGCGAACCGGGCGAACCGCCATAGACTTCAATAAGCAGGCGAATTTTAAAACCCACAGGGACTCTTTTTAGCCACAGTAGTGATGGAAAAGTTGTTTCAAGGGGACTAACACCTGGACTGTGGCATGCCGGAGAGGGATCCATGGCAAAACTCCCTTTGAAAATTACATAGTTGGGTTTTAATCCATAAAGGGCATAAATCACCTAACAATCCTAATTTTTTTTGAACAACGTGGTTTAAAACATCCAGTGTGTGTATACGATCAGGTATGATGTTGTATCGATCAGGTAGTGTAAGGGTTACGCCCGCTTCACAGACATTGACAGACCAAACTCCCCTTCTAATGCACCGCAAACAACCGCAAACAGTCCATTTGCCCAACCGCAAACTCCCCATTTGCACAAGTTTGGATATCAAGCTAACCATGTCCCGTTGATGTCATTGAAGGTTTCTTCCTCCACCCAGTCACGTACAACACCAAGGGTCCCCGAAAGGTGAATTTAATAGATTTTTCGAACGGGGAGATGGTTAAAAAAATGCTGGCTCCCTCCCCTTTTTTTGAATCCACGGTCACTGCGTCTGCGCCGTGCAATTTACTCTCACACCCGATATGAGTGTTATTTTCTGTAGTTCTCTTCTCATCAGTTTAATCCCTGTTACGTCCCCAATCTGGGGTCCATTTATTGAATTGATTTTTCGAACAGGGAGATGGTTAAAAAAACGCTGGCTCCCTCCCCTTTGTTTGAATCCACGGTCACTGCGTCTGCGTCGTGCAATTTACTCTCACACCCGATATGAGTGGTATTTTCTGTAGTTCTCTTCTCATCAGTTTAATCCCTGTTACGTCCCCAATCTGGGGTCCATTTATTGAATTGATTTTTCGAACGGGGAGATGGTTAAAAAAACGCTGGCTCCCTCCCCTTTGTTTTAATCCACAGTCACTGCGTCTGCGAGGTGCAATTTACTGTCCCACCCGATATGAGTGGTATTTTCTGTAGTACTATTCTCATCAGTTTAATCCCTGTTACATCCCCTATCAGGACGTGTATTGAATGGATTTTAGACAACCGCAAACAGTTGTCAAACTCCTTGCAGAAATGTGATTTATCTGTGTGCGTCCTTCTTGTTACTTCCAATTTGGGGCACTGCGCGTGCGCCGTGCAATGTACTCTGCCACACAGTATGAGTGGTGTGTTAACTATTCTTATCAGTTTAATCCCTGTTACGTCCCCTATCCGGGGACTTGTGTTGAATTGATTTTAGGAACCGGGAGATGGAAAAAGCAGCTTGGTCGGTCCTCTTACTCCCAAGTTGGGGCATTGCGCGTGCACAGAGCAATGTGCTGTGACACCCTATATGAGTGGTGTCTTAACTAGTACTATTCCTATCAGTTTAATCCCTGTTACGTCCGATATCAGGGATTGCCTTTTGTGAAAAAAAATTTAGGCCGAGTACCTTCGACTGCCTTCACAGTGACAGACCAAACTCTGATACACCAAACTGAATTGATTTTAGGAACCGGGAGATGGAAAAAGCAGCTTGGTCGGTCCTCTTACTCCCAAGTTGGGGCACTGCGCGTGCACGGAGCAATGTGCTGTGACACCCTATATGAGTGGTGTCTTAACTAGTACTATTCCTATCAGTTTAATCCCTGTTACGTCTATTGCGACACCCTGTAACAGTATGAGTGGTGGCCTGGCCAGTGGCCACAGTACAGTCTGTGTAGGCCAGACACTCACTGGCTTGCAACTGCGATTATATTTATTACAGAGAAAAAATAAATTTACTTTAGTTTTATCTGCAAGGTATTGTGACACCCTGTAACGGTATGAGTGGTGGCCTGGCCAGTGGCCACAGTACAGTCTGTGTGGGCCAGACACTCACTGGCTTGCAACTGCGATTATATTTATTACAGAGAATTTTTTTTATTGACTTTAGTTTTATCTGCAAGGTATTGTGACACCCTGTAACGGTATGAGTGGTGGCCTGGCCAGTGGCCACAGTACAGTCTGTGGGCCAGACACTCACTGGCTTGCAACTGCGATTATATTTATTACAGAGAAAAAATTAATTGACTTTAGTTTTATCTGCAAGGTATTGTGACACCCTGTATGAATGGTGTGCACACAGCACAGTCTGTGAGCCTGCAGCCTCTCACTGTCTGGCAACTGCGATTATATAAAAAAATATATAATAAATTGTCTTTTTTTATCTGCAAGGTACTGTCTGTGACACCCTATATGAGTGGTGTGCACACAGTACAGTCTGTGGGCCTGCAGCCTCTCACACACGGGCAGGCAACTGCAATATATATATATATATATATATATATATATAAAAGCAGACTGATGTACCAGCCCTAAAAAGGTGGACACAGAACACTGCCCTAGCTAACGCTTTCCCTATTAAATTTGCAGCAGCAGCAGCACTGTCCCTCTTCTCACTAAGAATGCAACTTCCGAATGAATCTAAAATGGATGCTGTCCAGGAGGAGGGAGGGTCTTCTGCTGATTGGCTGGAATGTGTCTGCTGACTGTGAGGTACAGGGTCAAAGTTTGCTCAATGATGATGTATAGGGGGCAGACCGAACATCGCATATGTTCGCCCGATGCGGCGAACGCGAACAAGCCATGTTCCTGTGAGCTGTTCGCCGGCGAATATTTTGGGACATCACTACTAATGGCATTGCTGTGATTGGCCAGTGCAGCATGTGACCCAGCCTCTATATAAGCTGGAGTCACGTAGCGTTGCACGTCACATCAGCTCTTACTAGTGTAGGGAGAGGATTCTGCAGCTGTGAGGGAGAGATTAGGAAACAATTCTGGTGTTCTTGGTGTTAAATCGGCAAACTACAGCAATTATTTTTGTGGGTACTATGCTACATTTTTGTGCCCATGAGCCCAGTGCCACAGAGAAATAAGCTTTAATCAGTCTGTTTGTTAGGTGGGCGTCGGCAACCATTTTTGCAAGTGAAGTGCACTTGCAACTGCATGTGTGCCAGGGACGTTAATTGAATTCTGTTCTGGTAGCTCAGTGGGCGACATCTAGGCATTTTTTAAGGACACCTGCACTGCATATGTGCCAGGGGAAGGGAAAATAATTGAGGTAATCCATCTGTGACTTCAGGGCCCCAGGGGGGACATATTCACATTTTCTTCTGTGAAGTACTGCTGTGCTGAATATCGGATAGGGAAAATCTATTCATTAAATCCATCTGTTAGATTCCAGGGGGACAAATTCCATTTTTTTGGCGGTCAAGTACCACTGCGACATGCAGTGCATACCTGCCAGTGAAAATAATTCAATTACATTAGTCTGTCACATATTTGTGTGACCTAAAGCGATTTTTTCTCTTTTTGACACCGGCACTGCATATCTGACAGTCAAATAAAACCAGTAAATACTGCTGTTACATTGTCGGTTGACAAATTCCCATTTTTTGTGCTAGAAAGTACATTTTTTGGCCTGCGCTGCATTTCTGGCAGTCCAATAAAACCAGTAAATACTGCTGTTATACTGTTGGTTGAAAAAAATCACACTTTTTGTGCTAGATAGTACATTTGCGGCCTGCGCTGCATTTCTGACAGTCCACTAAAACTGTTAAATACTGCTGTTACATTGTTGGTTGAAAAAAGTACACATTTTGTGCTAGATAGTATATTTGCGGCCTGCGCTGGATTTCTGACAGTCCAAGAAAACCGTTAAATACTGCTGTTACATTGTTCGTTGAAAAAAAGCACACTTTTTGTGCTAGATTGTACATTTGCAGCCTGCTCTGCATTTCTGACAGTCCACTAAAGCCGTTAAATACTGCTGTTATATTGTTTTTGGAAAAAAAACACCCTTTTTGTGCTAGATAGTACATTTGCGGCCTGTGCTGCATTTCTGACAGTCCAATAAAACCATTAAATACTGCTGTTACATTGCTAGTTGAATAAAGCAGACTTTTTGTGTTAGATAGTACATTTGCGGCCTGCGCTTAATTTCTGACAGTCCAATAAAACAGTTAAATACTGCTGTTACATTGTTGGTTGAAAAAAAGCACACTTTTTGTGCTAGATTGTACATTTGCGGCCTGCGCTGCATTTCTGACAGTCCACTAAAACCGTTAAATACTGCTGTTATATTGTTGTTTGAAAAAAACACCCTTTTTGTGCTAGATACTACATTTGCGGCCTGCACTGCATTTCTGACAGTCCAATAAAACCGTTAAATACTGCTGTTACATTGTCGGTTGAAAAAAAGCACAATTTTTGTGCTAGATTGAACATTTGCAGCCTGCGCTGCATTTCTGACAGTCCAATAAAACCGTTAAATACTGCTGTTACATTGTTGGTTGAAAAAAGCACACTTTATGTGCTAGATAGTACATTTGCAGCCTGCGCTGCATTTCTGGCAGTCCAATAAAACCGTTAAATACTGCTGTTACATGGTTGGTTGAAAAAACACACTTTTTGTGCTAGATAGTACATTCGTGACCTGCACTGCATTTCTAAAAGTCCACTAAAACTGTTAAATACTGCTGTTATATTGTTTAAAAAAAACACCCTTTTTGTCCTAGATAGTACATTTGCGGCCTGCACTGCATTTCTGACAGTCCAATAAAACCGTTAAATGCTGCTGTTACGTTGTCGGTTGAAAAAAACTAACTTTTTGTGCTAGATAGTACATTTGCGGCCTGCGCTGCATTTCTGACAGTCCAGTAAAACCAGTCAATACTGCTGTTACATTGTTGGTTGAAAAAAGCACACTTTTTGTGCTAGATAGTACATTTGCGGCCTGCGCTGCATTTCTGACAGTCCACTAATACCATTAAATACTGGTGTTATATTGTTGCTTGAAATAAAACACCCTTTTTGTGCTAGAAAGTACATTTGAGGCCTGAACTGCTTTTCTGACAGTCCAATAAAACCGTTAAATACTGCTGTTGCATTGTCGGTTCAAAAAAAGCACACTTTTTGTGCTAGATAGTACATTTGCGGCCTGCGCTGCATTTCTGACAGTCCAATAAAACCAATCAATACTGCTGTTACATTGTTAGTTGACAAATTCACATTTTTTGTGACCACGAAGTAATTGTATTAAATTCGCCTGTCACACTGTTGTGTGACCTCAAGAAATTTTTTCTCTTTATGACACCGGCACAGCCTTACTGATGCCCAACCACTTATGTTTCAGGATGAGTACATGGGGACCACCGCAGCACATCTTGGATGATGACGAAACACAGGTGCCAACTGCTGTGGCTTTCTGCAGTGTGCAGACCGACAAGGAGGGCAGGGGTGAAGACTGGGTGGAAGATGATGTGGAGGACGATGAGATTCTCGACCCCACATGGAATCAAGGTCATGCGAGTGACCTGTGTAGTTTGGAGGAAGAGGCGGTGGTCGCACAGAGCCACCAGAACAGCAAAAGTGGGAGCAGGGTGCTAAAGCGAAGCAGCTGTTCCCTAGACAGTACGCCTGCTACTGCCCACTGCACCAATGGACCGAGCACACCAAAGCCAGCTCCAAGGTATTCCCTGGCATGGCAGTTCTTCAGACAATGTGCTGACTACAAGACACGAGTGGTTTGCACGCTGTGCAATCAGAGCCTGAAGCGAGGCATAAACGTTCTAAACCTGAGCACAACCTGCATGACCAGGCATCTAAGTGCAAAGCACGAGCTGCAGTGGAGTAGACACCTAAAAAACCAAGAAAGGTCTCTGGCTCCTCCTGCTTCCTCTTCTGCTGTAGTCTCGTCCTCTTGATCCCCCTCTGGAGTGACAGTGGCACCTGCCACCCCGCAAACAGAGGATGTGCCAGCAACGCCACCTCGGTCACCAAGCATCTCCACAATGTCCCATGAAAGCATTCAGCTCTCTATCTCCCAAACACTAAAGCGAAAGAGGAAGTATCCCCCTACTCACCTGTGATCCCTGGCCTTGAATGTCAGCATTTCCAAATTCCTAGTCTTTGAAATGCTGTCATTCCGTCTGGTGAACATTGACAGTTTTAAGAATCTGATGGCAGTGGCTGTCCCACAGTACATTGTGCCCAACCACCACTACTTTTCCAGGCGAGCCATCCTTTCCCTGCACAACCAAGTGGGGGACAAAATCACTTGTGTACTGCGCAACGCCATCTGTGGCAAAGTCCACCTAACTACGGATACGTGGACCAGTAAGCACGATCAGGGACGTTATATCTCCCCAACAGCACACTGGGTAAATGATGTGGTGCCTGGGCCTGAGGCAGATAGCAGTTTGGCGCATGTCCTTCCACCACCGAGGATTGCAGGGCATTTCACTTTGCTTCCTGTTGCTTCCTCCTCCTACTCCGTTTCCTCATGCTCTACCGCCTCCAGCATAACACCTTCACCACCAACTTTAGCACAGTCAGGGGTAAACAACAGCAGGCAGTTTTGAAACTATCTGTTTGGGGGACAAACCCCACACCGCGCAGGAGCTGTGGACGGGCATGGAACAACAGACCGATGAGTGGTTGGTGCCAGTGAGCATCAAGCCCGATCTGATGGTATGCGATAATAGGCAAAATCTCGTAGCAGCTCTGGGCCTTGCTGGTTTGACGCACATCCCTTGCCTGGAGCATGTGCTGAATTTAGTTTAATAACTTGACCCACCCTCTCTACCCAATCAGATTTCAGCCATTGACCTCCCTTGGATGTGGTATCCCTTTCTCAGGCTCCCTCTCCAGCATGGAACCCTGATTCCACGTTACCCGTGATCACTATGGTAGGCGCATAAAAGAACATTGAAAGTTGATAGGGAAGATATCCAATTTGATCATGGACATCACGGGAGGTGCGATCAGGTAGAAGTTATCTAGAGTCAACAAAGTGGCAGCAGGGCCTCTCCTGTATAATGTTTCCTAAACCAAAATACCTCAGTGACATTCCCTGTAATTTTATATTACTCATTCCAATAACAGGGCATCTTAGGAGTCCTGTATTGTTATTTATCTTCACTACCTCCCCGATTCGGGACTGGGTAATTGCCACGTGCCTCCTGCCTTCCTTCGATTTTTCTGCTTTAATAACTTGTCCCACATCTCCACCCAATCAGATTTCAGCCTCTGACCTCCCTTGGATGTGGTATCCCTTTCTCAGGCTCCCTCTCCAGCATGGAACCCTGATTCCACATTACCCGTGATCACCATGGTAGGCGCATAAAAGAACATCGAAAGTTGATAGGGAAAATATCCAATTGGATCGTGGATGTCACGGGGACGTGCGACATGGTGGAGCAGTATGTGTGCACACGCCTACACGTACTGACTGATGGGTCTGCCCCCTTCAACTTCTGGGTCTCCAAATTGGGCACATGGCCTGAGATTGCCTTTTACGCCTTGGAGGTGCTGGCCTGTCCTTTAGCCAGTGTATTGTCTGAACGTTTGTTTAGCACAGCTGGAGGGTGTTATTACAGACAAGCGCAGCCGCCTGTCCACAGCCAATGTGGACAAGCTCACGTTCATTAAAATGAACCAGGCAGGGATCCCACAGGACTTGTCTGTACCTTGTGCAGAATAGACATGTATACTGGTCTCACCCAGCCATTGTTGTACTCCAGCGCACTTTCACTTTGTTTTATTTTTTATATTTCTCAATGTTTTGGGGTCTACCCAAATTGAAACAAAAAAAAAAAACAGTGTTGGCGACTGTGGCAATGTGAACATTGAGATGGTGTTTCCCCAGGTTCCAGTCCGGGACTTAGGGCATGCTCATGTCCAGGGATTCTATTTATTCCTGCTACTGGATCTTGGGTGTGGCTCACTCTGGAGAGTGTGTAGACAGAGGCCTGGTGAGGCTCTGTCAGTGTGGTCTTAGCTAGGCAAGGCTGAGGGGACACGAGGCTAGGCAATAGCCTGGACTTTGGGGGACTTGCACACAGAAGGCTGGAGTGGCTCTGTGTGGTCTGAGCCAGGAGGGCTGAGAGACCACTATCCCACAAGAGACACTGGTGTGGGAGCAGCCTGGAGGCTGCTGGAGGTTGGGCTGGGAAAGCCGCATCTCATCACGGGTGTGAACTGTGGTACGCTTTAGGTGAGTCAGGGAAACCTATGTGTTTAGATAGGGCCCAGATGGGCAAGGTATTTTATTTTGGCTTTGTGTGTTTTTCTTTATGCCGTGTGCCACAATAAAGCACAGTTTGGCCCCTAAATCATGGTGTCTGTGAAGAAGTGTGTGATTGCAACCACCGGAAAAAAGCTAATCCCCCACAGCGACCTTCTCCACCGCCGCTTCCACCTACACCGCCACATCTACCGCCTGCTCAACCTCATACTCCATATGGACCTCCTCCTCCTAGATCAAGATTATTATTTATTATTTGTATGTATTTTATGTTATTTCCCTATCCACATTTGTTTGCAGAGCACTTGCCATGCTCTTAACCACATTTTGCTGCCTTTTGCAGCCCTTTAGCCCTTTCCATGACTTTTTTAGAGCCATTTTAGTGCTCCAAAGTTCGGATCCCCATTGACTTCAATGGGGTTCGGGTTTGGGGTCAAGTTCGGGTCCCGAACTTCCAGGTGTCCGCTCAACTCTACTTACTACTGGTAAGTATTCCTATATAGCAGAAGTATCATATATACACTGCTCAAAAAAATTAAGGGAACACAAAAATAACACATCCTAGATCGGAATTCATTAAATATTCTTCTGAAATACTTTGTTCTTTACATAGTTGAATGTGCTGACAACAAAATCCCACAAAAATAAAAAAATGGAAATCAAATTTTTCAACCCATGGAGGTCTGGGTTTGGAGTCACACTCAAAATTTAAGTGGAAAAACACACTACAGGCTGATCCAACTTTGATGTAATGTCCTTAAAACAAGTCAAAATGAGGCTCAGTAGTGTGTGCGCTCTACGTGCCTGTATCACCTCCCTACAACGCCTGTGCATGCTCCTGATGAGGTGGCGGACGGTCTCCTGAGGGATCTCCTCCCAGACCTGGACTAAAACATCTGCCAACTCCTGGACAGTCTGTGGTGCAACATGACGTTGGTGGATAGAGCGAGACATGATGTCCCAGATGTGCTCAATTGGATTCAGGTCTGGGGAACGGGCGGGCCAGACCAGAGCATCAATGCCTTCGTCTTGCAGGAACTGCTGACACACTCCAGCCACATGAGGTCTAGCATTGTCTTGCATTAGGAGGAACCCAGGGCCAACCGCACCAGCATATGGTCTCACAAGGGGTCTGAGGATCTCATCTCGGTACCTAATGGCAGTCAGGCTACCTCTGGCGAGCACATGGAGGGCTGTGCGGCCCTCCAAAGAAATGTTACTCCACACCATTACTGACCCAATGCCAAACCAGTCATGCTGGAGGATGTTGCAGGCAGCAGAACGTTATCCACAGTGTCTCAAGACTCTGTCACAGCTGTCACATGTGCTCAGTGTGAACCTGCTTTCATCTGTGAAGAGCACAGGGCGCCAGTGGCGAATTTGCCAATCTTGGTGTTCTCTGGCAAATGCCAAACGTCCTGCACGGTGTTGGGCTGTAAGCACAACCCCCACCTGTGGACGTCGGGCCCTCATATCACCCTCATGGAGTCTGTTTCTGACTGTTTGAGCAGACACATGCACATTTGTGGCCTGCTGGAGGTCATTTTGCAGGGCTCTGGCAGTGTTCCTCCTGTTCCTCCTTGCACAAAGGCGGAGGTAGCGGTCCTGCTGCTGGGTTGTTGCCCTCCTACGGCCTCCTCCACGTCTCCTGATGTACTGGCCTGTCTCCTGGTAGCGCCCCCATGCTCTGGACACTACGCTGACAGACACAGCAAACCTTCTTGCCACAGCTCGCATTGATATGCCATCCTGGATAAGCTGCACTACCTGAGCCACTTGTGTGGGTTGTAGACTCCGTCTCATGCTACCACTAGAGTGAAAGCACCGCCAGCATTCAAAAGTGACCAAAACATCAGCCAGGAAGCATAGGAACTGAGAAGTGATCTGTGGTCACCACCTGCAGAACCACTCCTTTATTGGGGGTGTCCCATTTGCACAACAGCATGTGAAATTGATTGTCACTCAGTGTTGCTTCCTAAGTGGACAGTTTGATTTCACAGAAGTGTGATTGACTTGGAGTTACATTGTGTTGTTTAAGTGTTCCCTTTATTTTTTTGAGCAGTGTATATATATATATATATATATATATCCATGAAGAAAATCTGGCAGCACTCCCTTCAAAACTGATATGGGGTGCCCGCGGTGGTCCCTCGATTCAGGACAGAAGACAATGAAGAAAATCCGCAGCACTCCTTGCTGTATATAATGTATATATTATTCTTTTTAAAAAAAATTTATTTAAATTTTTTTATTTATATATTTTTTTTCTTTCTTTCTTTCTTTATTTTAATTGGTCATGCAGCTCTATAGTGTAGTGGTTAAGATTCTTGGCTGTCATGTAGAAGGTTGTGAGTTTGAATACCGCCATAAACTTTTCAGAAATAGAGGCTAAATTAGATTTAAATTCACTGGGTGTCCCCAAGCAATGACTCCATATATGGACATAGCTATATATGGAATCAGAGCAAGGACTCCTAATCCGAACTAGAGTCCCGACACCCTCGCCTCTTTAGAGCAGGGGGTGCCTGGTTTAATGCTCGGGTTCTCACATTGACTTCCATTGTGCTCGAGTGCTCTGTAGAGCACCCGAGCATCGGGAAGTGTTGTACTCGAGCACACGAGCACTTTGGTGCTCGACCAACACTATTAGATACCCATTGCAACCTATGAGATTCCACCTTTCCTTTTTCAGATCTTCTTTGAAAAATGAAAGGTGGAATGTTGGTGACAACCAACTATACACTTCATCCCTTGACATCACCCCTGCTTTACTCCGAAACACCAGTGATTGTCTGGCAGATGTCTCTAACATCATGTCCTCTCTGTATTTAAATGTATTCTTAAAAAAATTTAACTTCTTGTCTTTCCCTCATCTACTAACTCACCTAAACTTGATATTTCAATTTCAGTCTGCGGCACCATCATAACTCCTGAGCAGCATGCCCGCTGTCTTGGGGTCATGTTTGACTCAGATCTTTCCTTTGCTCTCCATATCCAATCAATTGCACTCTCTTGTCGTCTGCACCTCAAGAACATCTCCAGAATTCACCCTTTTCTTACGGTGGAAACAGCCAAAACTCTTGTTGTTGCCTTGATTCATTCTCGTCTTGACTATTGTAATTCAATACTAATCACATCTTTTCAGGCAGGCTTATAATGCTTCCTAAACTGACTGTTCCCCAAGTAACCCCTCCCACATCCCCCAACTCTTTAGACCTGAACTCAATCTACTAACAGTCCCACACCCTAAGCAGGTGGGCCTACACCACCGCTTTCAGTACGAAAGTGGCTCAATTACTACATATCACAATCAACTACCTTTTGTGTCACCCCATTTCCTCATAGATTGTAAGCTCTTGCGAGCGGGGCCCTCACTCCTAGTGTTTCAGTTGTATATTAGCCAGTAACTTTGTGATGTCTTTTGTTTTGTATATGAATCCTCTGAATTGTAAAGCGCTGCAGAATATGGTGACGCTATATAAATAAACATTATTATTAATCTGATTGGTTGCTATGGGCAACTAAACCAGTTCTACTTTACACCAGTTTAATAAATCTCCTCCAATGTCCCCTGAAATGCTTCAACATAGTTTTGGCATCTTCAAGGGTATGTGGCAGTGCATAGTTTTTCTCCCACAGTCCAAAAACACACAGGTTAATTGTCTTCCTATTAAATTGTCTCTAAAGTGATTGTTTGCAGATAATAAAAAAAATATTTTATTTAAATGTGATTTTATTGTGAAAAAGTATTAAAATGGATTCTACTTAATGATGTTAGTTCCCCTTTAAGAAATAAAACAGAGATAACACTGAGAGCTGATGTTGTCATAGCAACCAGTCTGTTCTCTTCTATTCTGTATTAGGTTCTAGAACATGGATACCTAGTACATATGTGAATTCCATGCAGGTTTTCCTCACACTTCATACATTGGGGTGAAGTGAACACTTACCTACTGTGTGATTACTGCTAAATTACACAAAAGGAATTTACGAAAACAGATCTCCAGAGCTGAAAAAGTAAAGTATAGTAAGTGTAATATGTCATAATATGTAATCAGATATTGGGGTAAATTTACTAAGACCTATGTGTCGTACGTTTGTATTAATGTGTAATTTAATGCCAAATTTATTAAGAGGTATGTCTCTTTGGAGCATCTCTCTGGCAGTCCATGGGACAGAAATCAAAGCTATGCTGGCTATGAGCTGAAACAGACATGTGCTATATCTTTGGAGGCCATGCCACCTAAGCCCCACCCACAATGTTAATGGATAAGAGCGTAAAAGTAGGAAAATTTGCAGATTTTTAGTGAAATGCCACTTGTTCAGAGCTACCCTGTAAGCCAGTGTCCTGAATGGCAGGTATACATATTTATCCATCTACAATTCAATTTGCATACAGTATCCCCCCCTAGTGGTGACTACGTTTGGGGAGCTTGCTTGCTTTTCCCTATTTTGGATGACTCTTGGACAGTCAAGGACTGCAGGCAAATATGATGAGGTCTTAGACAAAACTATATTATTACGGTGCATTAATATCGGCACACTATGTTGTTGATGTGGTAGTCGCTGTGACTGATGAATTACATGAGTTACATAGCTGCAAACATAATTTGGGACATATAAACTCTGCCACTCCCAGAAAACTCCCACAAACGGTTCACTTTGGGGCAAATTTTGAAAAGCCCTGCCCTCTGTCACTGACCCCACCCCTTTCCTGTGCATTTTCTGGAACTTATAGCAGCTATATTGTTACATGAAAGTAATATTTACTTTCACTAAACCTTTAGTAGTTTCTGGATAGCACCTATATTACATCATTGAAAATTCACTATTTAAAAACCATGGATAAAATCCCCATTTGATTATACAGGAAAGGTAGTGTTACCACGACAACCAGACAGCTCACTATTGTTTTCTATGAGGTTTTAGAACTAGCTGGTTTACACTTCTGTGGTAATGTAGAGTTAAATGCTTCAATATACCTTCTATATCAATTTCTTGCATTCTTAAGATCTATTTTTGCTGTCGTTCAATAGAAGTTCTATTGTTTATTTCTAGTTCTAGTTAGTTCTAGATAAAAATCTGACCCGGTCATGTGATGGACACGCGGCTATATTACATGTGTATGTATCACATAACTAGGACAGGTTTTATTCCCTGGAAGTAAACCATGAGTGACTATTAACACAAAGCAACTGACTTAACACCTACACCTTGAGAGCCAGGCCTCATCAAGAGTTGGGCTGCATTTGTAGCTCTTTTATTGGAGATCCAATAATAGCTGCCTGCTCATTTAGCTAATTTCAGAACTCCCATAGAAGTGAATGGGGAGAGCCTTACACGTACAGTACAGACCAAAAGTTTGGACACACCTTCTCATTCAAAGAGTTTTCTTTGAAAAAAGAAAACGAATTCCAGCTCTTCACAATAAAAGGCTTCTTTATTCCACTTCTTTAAAAACAGACATCAAAAGCAGAGTAGTATGCTGTGACGCGTTTCGGGCTGTTATATCTTAGCCCTTCATCAAGACTTTATTTTCATGACTATGAAAATTGTAGATTCACACTGAAGGCATCAAAACTATGAATTAACACATGTGGAATTATATACATAACAAACAAGTGTGAAACAACTGAAAATATGTCATATTCTAGGTTCTTCAAAGTAGCCACCTTTTGCTTTGATTACTGCTTTGCACACTCTTGGCATTCTCTTGATGAGCTTCAAGAGGTAGTCCCCTGAAATGGTTTTCACTTCACAGGTGTGCCCTGTCAGGTTTAATAAGTGGGATTTCTTGCCTTATAAATGGGGTTGGACCATCAGTTGCGTTGAGGAGAAGTCAGGTGGATACACAGCTAATAGTCCTACTGAATAGACTGTTAGAATTTGTATTATGGCAAGAAAAAAGCAGCTAAGTAAAGAAAAATGAGTGGCCATCATTACTTTAAGAAATGAAGGTCAGTCAGTCAGCCGAAAAATTGGGAAAACTTTTAAAATAAGGACTATTTGACCATGAAGGAGAGTGATGGGCTGCTGCGCCAGATGACCTGGCCTCCACAGTCACCGGACCTGAACCCAATCGAGATGGTTTGGGGTGAGCTGGACCGCAGAGTGAAGGCAAAAGGGCCAACAAGTGCTAAGCATCTCTGGGAACTCCTTCAAGACTGTTGGAAGACCATTTCAGGGGACTACCTCTTGAAGCTCATCAAGAGAATGCCAAGAGTGTGCAAAGCAGTAATCAAAGCAAAAGGTGGCTACTTTGAAAAACCTAGAATATGACATATATTCAGTTGTTTCACACTTGTTTGTTATGTATATAATTCCACATGTGTTAATTCATAGTTTTAATGCCTTCATAGTCATGAAAATAAAGAAAACTCTTTGAATGAGAAGGTGTGTCCAAACTTTTGGTCTGTACTGTATGTCCATGTCTACATTCACTGTGGCTGTGACTGTGGTGAGAGCTGAACAGGCTTGTGAAGGTTATATTTAGAGATGATCGAATCGAATCGCACAAGATGGAATTCGATCCAAATTTCAGGATAAATTCTATTTGCCTAGAAGCTGAATTTCCTCGTGCTTCGTGTCAGCATTTCGATTTAACCTGAAAATGTAAAAAAAAAGAAAATTCTAACTTACAACCTCAATTTGTTCACGATCGGCTGCCAGCCTCCATCTTGCTTAAAGGTCTCGGCCGCACTGGATTTCAGCCAAGATCTTCAAGCAAGATGGCGACGGCCGGCCTGTCGCAAGCAAATGGAGGTGGTAAGTTTGATTTTGTAAGTTTGAATTGTTGTTCTAAGGGGTACATTGACGGGGGCAGCGCTATTGCAGGTCCCTGTCATTGCACCTGCTACTTACAATAAGTAATTCATCACAAAGTGAATTTTTTTTTAAAATTCCGCAAAGCAGCCAAATCGAATTTTCAATCATTTTTTTTGTCTTTGAAGGGAGTGAGCTGCTATATAACAATGGCAGACAATCAACCTATGAAGTCCAGGAAGAGACGCCACTGCTGCATGACTTACCAGCCAAGCGGCGTCTGCTTGACCCTCCACAGTCATCTCAGAGGCGTCTTGTGCTCTACACCCCATCCAGTGAGCTCCTGAGGTGCCTCGGACGCTTTCTACAAAAAAGATGTTATAAGCTGGATCTTTCTGCTACACTGCCTATAGGATGGCTGAGAAACATTGACAATTTTCTCCTTTATAACCGTTACCAACCCGAAAGTTTCCTAAGCTCAGGTAGCGTTGTATTTCTCTATATGCTATGCCGAGACCTCATCTCCCCTGAGGCAGACAGCATACGACAGCTTCAAGTCTCGTTTCTCACATGTTACTATATCTCCCACTGCTACATCGGCAATGAGCTTGGGTACCCAGAAACACCATTCCTGGTGGGCAGCTCAAGGACAGCCTTTTGGGACAGATGCTTATCATATATCTCAATTATGAGTTCCAAGATGATGGAGATCAATGACAACCGCCAGGTTTATAGCGAGACACTTGCTGAGCTAAAAGCTGTAGGAAGATAAAATACAATCTATGACCTGCAAGGAGAGAAAATGCATTGGATAATTAGTGTCCAGAATGTGAAATCTTAAAAGGAACCATATTTTAGGAAGGTATCAACATCTGAGACCTCCATGTTACTATATACAGTATGTCCTACCAGTAATGGTTCCTGGAGATTTAACATCAAGATGTGAAGGGGTTGCATGGCTGATTACATGCAACACTATTTTTGGAATTGCTATCTCTTAGAGATTGTAATGATACTGTATGGCTCTCAGAGCAGACATAGACTTATCAGATTGCTGCACTATAGTGCAATTATATAAGTCGTCAGACTTGACTTTACAAATGAACAAATGATTTTTACTTGGCTCAGGGCATTTCTTTATCAGTGACAGCTGGAGAACTACAGGGACCAAGCTAGTAACTTTGTAATTAACTGAAATTACAAAATTGGCCCCTGTTCCGAGCATTCAGTCGCACACCCCTGGAAGCACTGTTGTGATCCAATAGTGATGATGTTTTGTCCATTGGTCATATGTCTTCCAGGCTCCTAATCCACGCCCTGTTGACAGCACATCACCAATGATGTCCCTTTATGGACTAGTGCTTTGTGCTGTGTGCAAGGCGCATGCACTAACCCAGCATACAATAGCATGCGCAGAGAAAAGAAGAGCACTTGCCCTCTTCTACAATAAAAGATAATAGAGAGCAAAAGAAAGGTTGCGCGTGATACCCAGCACGGAATTCTCCAGCGCATACCAGAAATAAAAATGTTCCTCTACTGACCCGATCTACAACTTCAGTGCCTGGATATCAACAAACATTGCAGGACAAAGAGGTGGATAGCAGTGGAAACATCAATTTCCATAAGTGAAGAACCACTGAAGATCAAGACAAAGTCTACTGAACAGAAGAAGACAGTATCTAGAAGCTTTGATATGATTTAAACTGTGTCCTATAACACTGAATGGACTTAAGCTACTTTGGTAACTTCTGAAGCCTGATGAATTGTCTTTATTAAACTTAAACAGAACTTTACCATTTTATTTTTTTCCATTATTTAGAACTTTAGGGCTTCCAAGTAATAAAAAGCTAAAAAACCCACAAACAAAGAATATGATAACTCATACATATAAAGTGCAATCTATTTAATAAATGATAAAGAAGTGTTCACAACAAGACAACAACCCGTACTCACAGTGCAGCTATTGCCCATTGGTCAGCTGTCTGAGGTGTACAGAGAACAGTGTTAAGCGCACAGTGAATGGTGAGCTTTAGGTAGGAGAAAGTGTAGTAAAAATTGAAAATTTATTAATAAAGTATATTAGAGATAGTTTTATTAGGGCATTAGGGAGAACATATTAAAAGTTTATATAAAGGTTTAGTTATTCTTTAACTCTTGTGGGTCTGATTATATTACCAGGGTTGCTCGGATTGATCACCTTCCCTGAAGGAGGCGATGTAGTATTATTTGATAACAAAGGGAATGGATTGTCATGACATAGTTGGAGTCTGACAGAACAGTTATGAGAAGATCCATGAAAAAAAGTTAATTCTTTAAAGAAGGGGAATTAATTGAAGGCTGTATGAACTGGTGTACAAAAGTTGTTCAAGCAGTATTTTTCAGAAAAACGTAGTGACTGGTGTATGAAATGCCGTCTTAATATATTCATTCCAACTTATTTTGGTGTCCCATGCATATCAGGTAAATTGTGCCCCACACAAACAATTTAAAACTATCTACTTGCTAATAAAGAGATTTAAACACATTTTAGAAGAATATAGCCTTCTTTCCACACCCCCTCACCACTTCCTGAGATATGTAACATAGTAACATTGTAACATAGTACATAAGGCCGAAAAAAGACATTTGTCCATCCAGTTCGGCCTGTTATCCTGCAAGTTGATCCAGAGGAAGGCAAAAGCCAATTTTCCCCACTTTAAGGGAATAAAAAATTCCTTCCCGACTCCAATCAGGCAATCAGAATAACTCCCTGGATCAACGACCCCTCTCTAGTAGCTATAGCCTGTAATATTATTACGCTCCAGAAATACATCCAGGCCCCTCTTGAATTCCTTTATTGTACTCACCATCACCACCTCCTCAGGCAGAGAGTTCCATAGTCTTACTGCTCTTACCGTAAAGAATCCTTTTCTATGTTTGTGTACAAACCTTCTTTCCTCCAGATGCAGAGGATGTCCCCTCGTCACAGTCACAGTCCTGGGGATAAATAGATGATGGGATAGATCTCTGTACTGACCCCTGATATATTTATACATATTAATTAGATCTCCCCTCGGTCATCTTTTTTCTAAAGTGAATAACCCTAATTTTGATAATCTTTCAGGGTACTGTAGTTGCCCCTTTCCAGTTATTACTTTAGTTGCCCTCCTCTGGACCTTCTCCAGTTCTGTTATGTCTGCCTTGTTTACAGGAGCCCAGAACTGTACACAGAACTCCATGTGTGGTCTGACTAGCGATTTGTAAAGTGGTAGGACTATGTTCTTATCACTGGCATCTACTCCCCTTCTGATGCAACCTATTATCTTATTGGCCTTGGCAGCAGCTGCCTGACACTGGTTTTTGCAGCTTAGTTTGCTCTTTATTAAAATTCCTAGATCCTTTTCCATGTCAGTGTTACCGAGTGTTTTATCATTTAGTATGTACGGGTGACTTGCATTATTCCTTCCCATGTGCATAACTTTACATTTGTCAGTGTTAAACCTCATCTGCCACTTATCTGCCCAAGCCTCCAATCTATCCAGATCCCTCTGTAGTAGTATACTGTCCTCTTCAGTGTAAATTACTTTACACAGTTTAGTGTCATCTGCGAAAATTGATACTTTACTATGCAAGCCTTCTACAAGATCATTAATAAATATATTGAAGAGAATAGGGCCCAATACTGACCCCTGAGGTACCCCACTAGTGACAGTGACCCAATCTGAGTGTGTACCGTTAATAACCACCCTTTGTTTTCTATCATTGAGCCAGTTACTTACCCACATACAGACGTTTTCTCCCAGTCCGAGCATTCTCATTTTATATACTAACCTTTTATGTGGTACAGTGTCAAATGCTTTGGAGAAGTCCAGATATACGACATCCATTGATTCGCCGCTGTCAAGTCTAGAACTTACCTCCTCATAGAAACTGATTAAATTAGTTTGGCATGACCGATCCCTCACGAAGCCATGCTGATATGGCGTTATTTGCTTATTTCCATTGAGATGCTCTAAGATAGCATCTCTCAGAAAACCTTCAAACAGTTTACCCACAACAGATGTTAAACTTACCGGCCTATAGTTTCCATGCTCTGTTTTTGGACCCTTTTTGTATATTGGCACCACATTTGCCATGCGCCAATCCTGTGGGACATTCCCTGTCAGTATAGAGTCCGCAAATATCAGAAATAAGGGTCTGGCTATGACATTACTTAATTCTCTTAGGATACGGGGGTGTATGCCATCCGGTCCTGGCGATTTGTCTATTTTAATCATCTGACAGTTTATTTTCCTCAGTGAATACATTGGAGAAAAAAATATTTAACAGCTTTGCTTTCTCCTCGTCGCTCTCTGCGACTCCCCCCTCATTACTCTTTAAAGGGCCGACACCTTCAGATTTATACTTTTTAACATTTATATAATTGAAGAACATTTTAGGGTTAGTTTTAGTCTCTTTGGCAATTAATCTCTCGGTCTCTAGTTTGGCCACTTTTATTTGTTTTTTATATGTTCTATTTTTTTCCTTATAGTTTTTCAGTGCTTCCGTGCTACCCTCCTGTTTTAGTGATTTATATGCTTTCTTTTTGTCATTTATTGCTTTCTTTACAGTTCTATTTATCCACATTGGTTTCTTTCACAATGAGATTTTAGGATGTTTTTAATGATATCCCATTTTGTGGCTGTATTTTTATTTTTGAGGACTTTGTCCCAGTTAGTTAGGCCTATGGCCTCTCTTAGTTGGCTAAATTTAGCTTTTTTGAAGTTTGGTACTTTTGTTCCTCCCTGTAGAAACACTCTTTTGAATGATAATTGGAAGGTTATTACTTTATGGTCACTATTTCCCAGGTGTCCACCAACCTGCACGTCTGTTGTTCTGTCAGGCCTATTGGTTAATACTTAGTCCAGTATGGCCGTCCCTCTAGTCGGGTCCTGAACCAGTTGGGAGAGGTAATTGTCTTTGGTTATTGCCAAGAACCTGTTTCCCTTATGAGATATACAAGTTTCCGTTTCCCAGTCTATATCTGGGTAGTTGAAGTCCCCCATAATAACCACCTCATTATGATTTGCCGCCTGGTCTATCTCGTTTAGTAGTAGATTTTCTGTGGACTCTGGTATATTAGGTGGTTTATAGTAAACTCCTATTAGTAATTTATTGTTGTTTTTAGCTCCATGTATCTCTACCCACAGTGACTCCACATGTTCATGTCCCTCACTTATATATTCCTGGAGTATGGGCTTTAGACAGGACTTTACATTTTACATAAAGGCAAACCCCTCCCCCTCTCCGGTTTTGACGATCCTTTCTAAACAGACTGTAACCTTGTACATTAACTGCCCAGTCATTGCTATCATCCAGCCATGTCTAAGTTATTCCCACTATGTCATAGTCCTCCTCACACATCACTAATTCCAGCTCCCCAGTTTTATTAGTCAGGCTTCTGGCATTAGTATACATACATTTGAGAGGTTTATGTATATTTTTTACCCTACACCTTTCCTTCTGAAATGTTCTAGTCCCTCCTTCCATTCCTCCCACAGTCCCACTACCTTGCCCACGGTCTCTATCTGCACTATCTTCCCCTCCTATAGTGTAATTTCCCTCCCCCCCAGTCCCTAGTTTAAACACTCCTCCAACCTTCTAGCCATCTTTCTCCCCAGCACAGCTGCCTCTTCCCCATTGAGGTGCAGCCCGTCCCTACGATAGAGCTCGTAGCCGATAGAGAAGTCGGCCCAGTTCTCCAAGAACCCAAACCCCTCCTTCCTACACCAGTTCTTGAGACACTTGTTAATCTCCCTAATCTCCCACTGCCTTTCTTGTGTGGCTCGTGGTACAGGCAGTATTTCGGAAAATACTACCTTGAGATCCTTGCCCTAAGCTTTTGACCTAAATCCCTGAAATCATTTTTAAGGACTCTCCACCTACCTCTAACTTTGTCATTGGTTCCGATATGGACCATGACCGCTAGATCTTCTCCAGCCCCTCCCAGTAATCTGTCAACCCGATCCGCGATGTGTCAAACTCTAGCGCCATTAAGACAGCACACTGTTCGGCGATCACGGTCTTTGTGACAGATCTGTTCCCCTAATAATGGAGTCTTGATTTAGGAAGGGGGCGTGGCCTGACCGGCATGGAGTGAAGACGCAGGTCGCTTCAGCTCCGGCTTTATCCTGTCCATATCCTGACCATCCGCTCTGGTGGACCCTGATTTTCTATCTAAAGACCCTCAGTGAGTCTCTGTGACTGTCCCCCCTAAGTTTTGTCCGACCCTGTGACCTGCGGCGGCTGACGGACATTATCCTGGGGCCGGGCCTACATACCAGACGGCATCTCTGCCTGCTGGCCGGATCCATCGGTGGGGGACCTGGTGAAAAGGGATTCCCTGCCACACTTATCTGCTCCGGAGGTTGAGAGGAGCCGGGAGGCTTAATCCGGTGGGTTCCCTGGCTTCTTCCCTGGCTGGACGGTGACCCGGCGTATCCGGCACTTTTGGCGCGGCGGGCGCCATCTTGGCCGCAGCGCTGAAGAGGACGACACCTCTCCTTCTGTAGCCAGCGTTCCAGGTAGAGAATCTTCGCTGCTCCTGTACCACCATAGAGACTTACCTGGGGTGGTGTGACGCCGGTTGGGGTCACTGGGCCCACGCTATCCTCAGCGCAGAGAGGTACAACCTTTATACTAGGCCACAGGCGCTGTTTGCTGGAGTGCTGCTTCCTTCCCCCCCCCTTTTTATAATATCAAGCGAGGGGTGTGTTGAAGATTTTATGGGCCGCAAAACGGGCACCTCAGGGCCTGCTATCCCTCCTAAGTTGATGCTCGACAATATGAGCCAAACAGATAGCCAGGATGCTGGGGCTTCGTCTGAACGTCCGGAGGTGGATCTTGCAAAAGTCATGGCGGCCATTACTAACTGCCAAACGACACTCACGGTCAAAATTGACCATGTACAGGCCGACCGCTCTCTTCAGGCATGATATCGATAAGATCCGTGAGAGAACAACTGAGGTGAAGAGAAGGCTGGGAGAGGTGGAAGATACGGTGCAACGTGAAGATTCGGTGGTCCGTGCCTTGCAGAATCAAGTTAAAACCCTAGCGGCAAAAGTGGAAGACGCTGAAAATCGAAACAGGAGGAATAATATTAGGATTATGGGCTTACCGGAGAGGGCAGAGGGTCCGTCCCCTGAGGAATTTACGGAGCGCCTTATCAAACAAATCCTGAACCCAATCACCTTATCGGGGACTTTTGCAGTGGAACGGGCGCACAGGATGCCTACTCGTCCTTTGCCCCCTGGAGCCCCGTCACGTCCTTTTATCTTTAAAGTGCTAAATTATAGAGATCGGGACGCTATTCTGGCTACGGCCCGTCGTATGAAGGACATTCATTTTGATAACGTTCGGATTTCCTTCTACCCGGACTTCTCTACAGAGGTGCAGAAACAACGCAGGCAATTCACAGCTGTGAGAGTTCGGCTGAGGGAGAAAGGCCTTGTCTACGCCATGATGTATCCAGCACGTCTCAGAGTCCAGGATGGAGAAGTGGTGAAATTTTTTGCCACCCCAGAGGAGGCGTCTGATTGGCTCGACCGCAGGGGCTGAGTATAATGGGACTTAATTACTGAGAGTCTTATCTTATGTTTAGGATGGTCACTTTATAGGTGGGAGCTGAATGTGCTAAATTGTGTTGCCCTACTGCCTAGGTTCAGTTCTTGGGTTTACCTAGAAGGGTGGGTGGCAGCACGGGCCTCCCCGTCCTGATCTACTAAAGAGGAGATTGTTCATGGGATATTCAAGCTTGGATAGGTTGGGGTTATCTGGGCAGGGTGGGGGGTTTTGTCCACTGTTCTGGGCATGTTGGGATGTTTATACTGCATTCTTGATGTATGGGTGTGACTGTGTGTATGTATGGCTTGGGTGGTGCATTTTCCTCGTATGGTATAACTACGACACTCCGCCGTAATGGCTATCTGTCGGTTTGTCTCCTGGAATGTCAGGGGGCTGAATGATAACATTAAAAGATCTCTTGTCTTCAATTTTATAAGGAAACATAACCCGGACATGTTGATATTGCAGGAGACACATCTGCAGGGGCGGAAACTGCTAGCGTTGAAGAGACCTTGGGTGGGAGCAGCCTATCATTCGGTGTATAGTTCCAGAGCGAGAGGTGTGTCAATTCTAGTGGCGAAGTCCCTTCCCTTTCGATCTTATTCTGTTCAGACTGACATGATGGGGCGTTTTGTGATCCTTCACGCTGCAATCAGAGGCATCGATTATCTCGTGATAGGAGTATATGTCCCCCCCCTTTTCAGAGGAATGTGTTGGATGAAATTATGAAACGAGTTGCAACGCTGCCTCCGGTGCCTCTGATTGTGCTTGGGGATTATAATGCGGTGCTGGACCGGTCAATGGATAGGCTTCGCCCTAGGGGGTCACATACTGAAGCATTGAACTCTTGGGCAGAGGTATTTGCTCTAACAGAGGGATGGAGATATATGCACCCTGATATTCGGCAGTACTCTTGTTATTCGGCTTCATATGCAGCTCTCTCCCGTATAGATTTAGTATTTCTCGGTAAGGAACTGCTGCCTTTACTAGTGGCTGCGGAATACTTGCCGAGAGGCATTTCTGATCATGCCCCCCTGTTGGTGGTTCTGAGACAACCGCTTGCACCTGCCGAAAGGCAATGGAGATTAAATAGTAAATGGCTTGAGGTGCTACCGGTGGCTTGGACTGCGCAACAGGGGATGAAAGACTATTGGGAACTTAATGAGGGCTCTACTAATCCTCTGGTGGAGTGGGACGCATTTAAAGTTGTCCTACGTGGTACGTTGATTCAGGCAATTGCATCATACAGGAAGGAACTGAGTACTACCAGAACTAAACTAGAAGATGAGGTAGTAGGGAGGGAACAGGCTTTCATCTCAAATCCCAATGATGTGAACCGTGGTTTATGGGATGAGGCACAGAGGAATCTTACCCTGCATCTCACTGAGTATACCCAAAAGAGGTTACTGTTCCAGAGGCGCCTGGTCTTTGCAGACGGTGACAAAAATTGGAGTGCCTTGGCTTTCCTGGCTAGGACTGAGGCACCGCAGACGGTAGTTCCGCACATTACCTGTGGGGATGGCTTGAAGGTATATCGGCCGGCGGATATTTGTGAACAGTTTGTTCAGTTCTATACTGACCTGTACGGTTCCAAATCCACGTCCTCCTCAGATGGGATCCGTTCATTCCTTCAATCCATCCCACTTACTCCTTTAGCTGCGGCGGATAGTAGATATCTAGGGAGACCTATTGATGATGGGGAGATCAGGGCAGCAATCGAGGACATGGCTCCTGGGAAATCACCTGGTCCGGACGGCTTCCCGGTTGAATGGTACAGGTTAGACGTTGATTTACATTCTGCACGTTTACTCAGGCTTTTTGACTATGCTTGTGAGTCCGGGAAGTTGCCTTCTTCCTTTGGGGAGGCGACCATCGTGGTAATTCACAAAGTCGGGAAGCCTTCGGATCAGTGTGCGTCATACAGGCCGATTTCCCTTCTAAACACGGACGCGAAAATCTTAGCCAAAGTCCTGGCTAGGCGCCTTAACGGGGTGATACTGTCCATTATTGACCCAGATCAATCTGGTTTTATGCCCGGGAAGACGACTGACATAAATCTTAGGAGATTATTTACCAACTTACAGGTCAGGCATGATAATGCGGGTTCAAGAGTCTTAGCGTCCCTGGATAATGAGAAGGCCTTCGACTCGGTGGAGTGGCATTTTATTTGGGAGACAATGTTCCGTCTTGGTTTCCCTTCCTCCTTTATCAAGTGGGTCCAATTGTTGTATCAGACACCTATAGCACGGATTAGAGTGAATGGAGTTATATCCCGTCCCTTCAGGTTGTATAGAGGCACTAGACAAGGGTGTCCTTTATCCCCATTGTTGTTCGCCCTGATAATGGAACCGTTGACACAACTGATCAATAACAGCTCTCTGATAGAGGGGTGGACGGTGGCAGGGATTCAGGAGAAAGTATCACTATACGCGGATGACCTGTTAGTCTATTTGGCTGACCCTGGCCCCTCTCTAGAAACCTTGCTGGATGTCGTGAATGGTTATGGGAAGCACTCGGGATTACGGGTAAACTGGGCGAAGTCTAGTTTATGTCTAATAGATGTAGATGAAGCTGTAGATATTTCCCCGGTATCCCCCCTGAGAGTAGTGGATAGCTTTCTTTACCTAGGGATACATATTCACAGGGACCCTAGACAGTTTTGTCATTTGAACTTGAGGCCTACCATGGAATACGTCACGCGTAAGCTGGAGGCCTGGGAAAATCTTCCGCTGACCCTGGTGGGAAGAATTAACATTGTTAAGATGGTGTTGCTACCCAAACTTCTGTATATTTATAGAGCGGCACCAGTAAGGGTCCCTAAGTCCCACTTTGATATTTTGGATAGAGCCCTGTCCCGTTTCTTGTGGCTCCATCGGTCCCCTAGACTTGCGAGAAAGACGCTGAAGGCCTCCTACACACAGGGGGGTTTGCAGCTTCCAGATATGTATATTTATTATATAGCTACGCGCCTAATGTACGCATCTTGGTGTATTAGGGCAGATGCCAATAACCCTGCAGTGGTATTAGAGGCGGCGCTGGTCGGATCATATGAAGCTTTAACTAATCTGGTATACAGGAGGGGAAGACCCATAGGTCCTGGGATTTATACAGACTCTATGATGACAGTTAGCGAGGCTTGGGTGAGGTTTGTGGAGATACATACGGAAAGTTTAGAGGGGGATACCTGGTCCCCTTATATTCCACTATGGCGTAACAAGCTCCTTCCAGAGCTCTTGCACCTTTCCGATTTTGAATTCTGGCCTAGGAAGGGCCTTAAATATCTAACACAGTTGTTTCATGAAGGGAGCTTCCGCTCCTTTGAGAGCCTACGAGCGGAATTCCAGCTGCCCCAGACGAGCTTTTACCGCTTCCTCCAACTGAGACATGCCTGCGAGAAACAATTTAAAACCCTATCCTTAAATTTACAATGCGGCCCACTAGAGTCAGTAGCCAGGAGGAAAATCCCATATAAGCCTATTTCTTCCTTCTATGCTGAAATTGTTAAAATGCAAGAATCTCCGATTAGGCGTTCTTTTGTTAAATGGGCTGAGGATATCCCCGAGTTGGAAGATTCTCATTTGGAGGAGTGGCGTCTGAGATGGAAAACGTTGGTTATAAGTGCTAGAGATCAGCTTATTCAAGTAAAATGGATGCACAGAGTGTACTTGACCCCACTGCGTCTCTATCAGATGCGGCAGATACCGAATCCAGGTTGTGACAGGTGTGGGGAGGTGAGGGGCTCTTTCTTCCATATGGTGTGGCTCTGCCCGGTGATGAAGACATATTGGAAAGGAATTTGTAACTTTATTAATGTTAAGTTGGGGCTTCCAGGGATCTGTAATCCAGTAATATGCTTACTAGGGTTAGTTTCTGAAGCTACTCCTTCCAAATATAATAGAATACTGTTAAGATTATTGATGTTCTACGGGAGGAAGAATATACTCTTGAACTGGAAACCGCCCAAGTGTCCTACAGTGAGCCAATGGATACTCCTTATAAATAATGACCTGCAAATGTATAAATTGACATACGAGGCAAGGGGTTTGACTGATCGATTTGATAATATCTGGGGCCTTTGGGTCCAAGCGGAGGGTACGACTTGAGTCATTAACGGTGGCGAATGTATCACCCATTGTATGTATATGAGAGTGTGTGTGTATGAGCGAGTTCTAGAAAAATCTTAGTGACAACAGCGACACCTTGTATTAAAGTCATTTATATGTCTTTTATGGTCAAGATATATGTTAATAATGGACTTGCTGATGTGAGTGCATGTTTCATGGAGGATTGTTCTTCCTTGTTCTCCCTCTGGGAGTGTTGTATTAATTGCAAAAAATGGTAAATAAACACTATTAAAAAAAAAAATAATGGAGTCTTGCAATGTATTTACAAAGTGGCTCCATCGTTTAGGTAGATGATATATATGTAAACATCTTTTTTTTCCCTGCCAGCAGGACTCGGTATGGGAGTCTGGTGCTGTATTTGGGAGCTTTTAGGTTATCATCACAGTAGAAGTTGCTGTGACTTTATTGAAAGTTTCCAGGTTGATCTGTTCAGGGCCGGGGAGCTGGAAATCTGTTGTAAAGTCAGGTTACAAAGTCTTTCCGAACATGCTTCAGGCATTTGTCTGCTTTTCCTGTTTACTATAGAGACTGCACATGCATGACAGACACCTCTGTGCTGGAAGAGGGACCCGGAATGTAGTGCTCGGCCCTCCGCTAGGGGCTGCATCCGAGGCCCCCATCCTACGATGCGCTGACCACCACTGCTTTAGACCGAGCTCCCAGTAGGCAGTGGGACAGTTACTATCTTAGTTGCTGGAACGGATCGCACACTCCCTTTACCTCCGTCTTATAGAATAAAGTGATACCCCATTATAATGGAGGTGACAGTGAACAGAGCGCTCACGTCTCTCACAATATTATAATGGGCACCATGTAATTATTCAGTGCCAGCGGCCTCTGTGATTACTGAACCCCTTTATATATTTGGATATTTTAGATATTCTACCAGAGGCACTGGATATGGTGCATTTCAGAGAACCTCTTGTATAACGCACTATTAGGACTTTTTGAGGTAACATTAAGGGAGCCCCCAACTAGAACCACCAGAATGTCTCCCTCTGGGGTACTTGACCCTCCCATGGGATCAGTGGGCACAAGGGAAATGAACATTGAGTTCCTGCATGGTTAGATCTGCTGGCCGGGGACCCCCACAACAAGTGAAGTGAAAAGGCCCCAGTCTACAGTCAGTGGCTAAAGATGAACTGACGGGCTTCCGGTTCCGGCGCCAACGTGATGAGAGGTGCGCGCTAAGAGCTCCGCTCCGACAGGCATCGAAAACCGTAAAAATCCCTAACAAACGACCGATTTAGTGGCACAACTCGGGCGATCGAGTGACTGCTTGTATACAGAGTCGGTTGATGGACCGATACGTGA
Organism: Bufo bufo; assembly: GCF_905171765.1. NCBI lineage: Eukaryota > Metazoa > Chordata > Amphibia > Anura > Bufonidae > Bufo > Bufo bufo. The sequence goes on from NC_053393.1 coordinate 155,169,125, forward strand.
CGCAAATGGAGAGCAAATCGAAGAAAACGGCAGCTAAGCCTGGAAAGGCGCCAACTGATGTTAAAATGGCGCAGCCACCAGAGGAAGGAGCTCCGGATTTGTCACAATCAGAGCAGAGCAATGATGCGGGTGGCCTGACTACTTCTAGCGACGAGAGGCTAGCCATCGACTATAAATTCTTAGCGGTGGAGGTGGCGACGCAAATCTTACCTGACCTGCCTGAAGCCTTGTCATCCACAGTGGTGATTTCTTTTAATGAGCTGAAGGCAGAGGTCACACAGCATGACACGCGACTAGAGACGCTGGAGACAAGAATGGAGGAGATGGAGGGTAAATATGAGGAGGTACGCAGACACCTCAAAAGGGCTCTAACGGAGAACGCCAGATTATGGGATAAAGTGGATGATCTAGAGAATCGCTCTCGTAGGAGCAATTTGAGAATAATAGGCCTCCCTGAAGCAGTAATGGCAAAGGATTTAGAAATAATCTGCGCCAGAGAAATACCAGAGGCACTGGGCCTAGATGTTACCTGCAAAATTGAGAGGGATCACAGAGTCGGCCCGTACAGCGCACAAGTGGGGCAAGAAAGAGGCGCCAAAGATGCAAACTCAACAAAAGCCAGAAGCAGGGCGCGTCAAGTAATTGCCAAATATCTGAACTACGCAGATAAAGCACTCATATTAAGAGCGTTCAAACAAAGCGGCAAGGCCATTGAGATAAGAGGACACCGGGTCCTAATTTTTGGAGACTTTTCAGCTGAGGTGTCCAAGCGAAGGAGGGCCTTTGCTCCATTATGTTCCGCATTGTTCAAAAATCAAATAAGATTTTCTCTATTTTACCCTGCGGCGCTGAGGGTATTTTTCCCCAACAACAAAATGGAGTCGTACACGGATCCAGAGGAGGCAGAAAACGCATTGCAAGGTGTGCTTACAAAAAGACGAGGAATACCAGCGATCGCTTACAAGACCTCAGAGCGCTCATCCCCACAAGGAAACAGGGAGGACTCCTGGTGTGGTACCGGGTCAGTGAGAAGATCGCCTCGGGAGGATACAGTCACAGACTGATTAAAAGTCTATGTACATATCGAAGGGACTGATAAGTATTCCAAAAGTTTTCAGTTTTCAGTTGTGTTCGAATTCCTAACATGTCAGTAGGACTTTGCTGGTCATACCGGTATATGTTGAGATGTTTGCTGCAGGAGTTTTCATCTAGGTAACCTGCCATATCTTTTTCATTAAGCAGGAAAGATGATGTAAATGGAGAAATGAGTAATATGTTATTAGTAATGGTGATATATGCTACCTATGTTCTTCTATTCTTCTGCTGATAGTTATTTAACATGCAAAGATGTCTAGGTCGGAAGAGGTTGAGAAACGTAGTAGTTTTTCTCTAGCGTTGGAAAAAAGTGAAGCCTAAACTTAAACTTAAATGTGTTTTAGAGGTATAATGCAATGGATAGTTAGAGGGTACAGTTTGCCCCGGGTTACTCCATTGTTAAACCATCTTGAGGGTGTAGTTTTGCGTAGGGGAAGGTTGGGGGGTGGGAGGTTTTCAGTTTTTCACTAAAGGTCTGCAGAGACATTTAATAGTTAGGAGAAAGTCTAATGGATAGTCACATTAAAATCGTCTCCTGGAACGTCAAAGGGCTGAGGTCTCCAAGAAAGCGTAGGTTAGTCCTGAAATATCTTAGAAAAATGGGAGCGGATATTGCCCTCTTGCAAGAAACTCATCTCCCAGCGGAGGAATTTAGAAGAATGAAAACGCTATGGGTAGGAGAAGTTTATGGTTCAGGAGCTATAGGAAAGAAAGCAGGAGTGTTAAAGAAAGGGCTACCATACAAAGTGATAGGTCACACACATTACTTGCAAGGTAGAATCTCCAGACTACATCTCACAGAGGGGGGGAAAGCTATCAGTATTCTTAATGTTTATGGACCTAACGATCGTGACAGACCCTTCTTCAATGCACTCACCAGGGACATATCTGCAGAACCAACGGGATTGAAAATAATAGCTGGGGATATGAATGCGGTGTTAGATGAGAAGGAGGATAGAAGACGAGACCCAGGAAAGGGAGGAAAAAAAGGGCCTACTGATACTAGATTAGCACAACTCATAGCTGACACAAACTTGGTGGACTTGTGGAGGACCCGAAACCCGGAAGAACGGGAATTTACACACTATTAGCATGCCCACAAGTCGTGGTCGCGACTGGATTATATTCTGTGTGATAAATCAGACTCAGGCCGTTTCTCAGAACCGCACATAGAGGACATGATAATCTCGGATCACTCTCCGGTATCTGTCATCTTGAGGAGGGAGACTCCCCGGGGTGCTGACTTCTTATGGCGGTTTCCAGCCGCATTATACAAAAATGAGGAATTTGCAAATTTTTTGAGAGGTTGGTGGTTAGAATATGAGCAAGAGAACAAGGGCATAGACAACCACCAATTACTCTGGGATGCGGGGAAGTCAGTACTTCGGGGACGAATCATGGCATATATGTTTGGTAAGCGCAGAGTAATAAAGGAAAAGCTGAGTCAGCTGAGTAGTGATCTTAGAAAGGCGTATACCTTCTTTCAGGCCGTCCCCACAAATGATTCCCGTATAAGTTGGCAAAACGCTAAAAAAAATAGAATATGAGGCCTGGCTTAAGAAATGGGATATTTTTGCTACCACAAGATGGGAAGCACACCTATACCGCTATGGTAACAAGGCAGGCAGATTATTGGCAAGACTGGCGAAAGGACAAAGAGGGATATCTACTATTCATTCCCTTAAAGGGAAAAACGGGAAAGTGACTTCGCACCCAGGGAAAATCAACAAAATATTGGGAGATTTCTACGAAGATTTATATGCAGCAAACCCCTCTCAGAATAAAGATGGTAGTAGATGGTTAGCGGGAGTTCAGATGCCTAAATTATCGGCGGAGGACAGGGAGACATTGAATTCCCCGGTCTCCACGGAAACAGTAATTACATATATTAAAAACCTGACCTTGGACTAATAGCCCATGATATAGCGCCGACTCTTTCTCAGATATATTCAGGATATATGAAGGGTGACCCAATACCGTCATTGACCAATACAGCCCACATTAAAGTTCTACCGAAACCCGGGAGGGATCCCACAGATCCAGCCTCATATCGTCCAATTTCCCTCATTAATGTGGATCTCAAAATAATTTCTAAGATACTAGCTGATAGACTCTCAAACCTGCTACCTAAATTGATTTCATCGGCCCAGGTGGGATTTGTGCAAGGTAGGTCGGCAGTGACGAATATTAGAAAAGTTTTGCTGGCATTAGATGAGGTAAAGCTGAGACCCTCTTCCCATTCATTCCCAGCCATCATATCTATTGATGCGGAAAAAGCGTTTGATAACGTGGACTGGGGATGGATGGGAGAGGTATTAGACAGTATGGGCTTCGTGGGACCATTCAGAAAATTTCTGAATGGAGTTTATTCGGATCCTCAGGCTAGAGTAGCCACGCCAGGATTTTTATCTAGATCTATACACTTAGGCAAAGGGACGAGGCAGGGTTGTCCGCTTTCTCCACTCCTCTTCAATCTGGCACTGGAGCCTTTGTCTAGACAGATTGAGAGGGATACCAAACTAGAAGGGATTAAAATTGGCAAGTCCGGGAAAAAGGTAGTAAAACATGCGCTCTTTGCCGACGATTTGCTAGTATTTTTGGAGAAACCACATAGAGACATAGGGCACTTGATAGAATTATTGGAGACGTTTGGAGCATTTTCGGGATTCAAGGTGAATACAGATAAGTTGGAGCTATTGTTTATAGGACCTCAGGCCAGGAAAGCCCAAAAAAGATTACTAGGATTTCCCTTACAGTTAGCCAATCATTCGATTAAGTACCTAGGTATACATGTGGGAAGTGCGCCTGATTCATTGTATTCATTAAATTACCCACCACTAATCAAAAAAATTCTAGCAGATATAGGGAGGTGGTCGTCCTTGCCAATATCCCTGGGGGGAGGTGTCAACTTTTAAAAATGATGAGTATAGCCCAACTCCTGTACCCCATACAAACAATCCCCATCCTACTTAAACATAAGGACATAGAAACCCTGGAAAAGGCATTTAGGTCACTTCTGTGGAGGGGGAAAAAATGTCGCATCTCACTGGCAAAACTGCAACTGCCAAAAATCTTAGGGGGACTTAATTTCCCGGACATAAGAGCGTACAATTTAGCTGGTCTCCTAAGACATAGCATAGACTGGATATATGGAACACAATTCTACACGGATACCAAGTTAGAGGAACAATTGGTGGCGCCTTGGTCACTGACAGCGTTGCTTCACACTAGATATGGGGCCATGCCTCCTGAGGCCAAGGGTAGTCTTTTGATAAAAGATACAGTGGCAGGCTGGAAGGCGGTACGCAAGATGTTTTCATTGCCTTTCAGTTTGTCTAAGCACATGAGTATCTGGGGTCACCCAGAATTCCCAGCAGGGAGTGAAGCTAAACATTTTCAGAAATGGAAAGATTTGGGGATAGGTAAGGTAAGGGATCTTTGGGATGCACAGACAGGGAGTTACCTTAAGTACGATGAATTCATTGTGAGATTTCCTGTATTACGCAACCAACATCCGCTAGCATTTTCACAAATTAAAGATTTTTTAACTAAACGGGTAATAAACCTAACCAGAGAAATGGGGCTGAAAGATTTTGATTTGCTTACAGGTCAGGGACTCAGGAAGAAGTCACTCTCAGAGTTATACGGGGGTTTGAGGGAGAAGAACCAAAGGCAGATAGCCGAAAGCCTATTCTCAAAATGGAAGAAAGAATTTCCACTTATAGACAGACAACAAATTATACTGAGAGGATGGGAGACAATTAGAAAGGTGACACCAAACGAAGGATGGAGAGAGACATACTTCAGGATGATGCACAGAGCTATTTACGGCTTCCACTTTGCCCCTCGGTTGCTCCAAACGGATAGAATCATTAAGTGTCCAAAATGTCAAGAGATCGGTACGGACTTATATCATGGTATATGGTCCTGTCCAGAAACGGAGAAGTTCTGGAAACAGATCATTTTTCAAATTAAAAATCACTTGAAAGTGGAAATTTCGCTTGCTCCGGAGCTTCTGATATTCCAGGTAGCATCCGAGGGACAAAGAATAACCCCGTTGGTGCATTTACTGCTACTAGCTGCCAAGAGGTGTATACTCAGGGAATGGCTTCAACCTAACACACCCTCAATGGAAGAAGTTTTCTTACTTACTAAGTCGTGTTTCCTGCTTGAAAGAGCAGAGGCAGAACAATTTAAAGGAAAGAGGGTCAATGTTTTCTTTAGCAGATGGGAGCCTTTCATAAGGGTAGGCCTAAGCAATACTGAATTGTTGGAATCTATGCAACCATTCACAGGTTCAGAGTGGTATCTGAAAAGAAAATTAACAAATACCTTAGGGACGTTGCAGGTAGATTCAACACTAGAAAATATCCTAGCTTTTAGCACATGAGTGAAGGTATCGAAACATATAGTAGACCTGTGGTGAAAGGGGGGAGTGAGGAAGGGTCAGTTGGGGTCTGTTGCAATAAAGTTGGGGGTTAAAGTTATATAAAAAATAAAAGTGGATAGTCATGAAACCGAAAAAGAAAAAAGGTTTGGCGTAACGAGGTGAATCATGAAGTCATTTGATAACTGTACTATGAAGGATAAATAGTATGTGTACCACTGCATGAGTATACAGGACTTCAAGATGTATACAGATAGTAATGTAATGACTATGACAAAATATGTATAATGCTGGACTGATGTCACTGTAACTGTTTATGCGATATGATATCACAAAGATGTAATTGAATCTGACTTATCTGCTTCAATAAAAAGGATATTTAAAAAAAAAAAAGATGAACTGACCTTAAAGGGTTAATACAAGGACGGGACATGTCCATCAGACATCAGCCTCACTCTCTGCCGACAGCACCTCCCCCGGCTCCTGCTCCTCCTTCACATTTGTATAGATGTTCAGGAAATAGTCCTTGATCCTGCTCAGGAACTCATCCGAGAACACCGTGCAGGCCGAACTCACCAGCGTCCTCCTCAGACACGACAGGAGCTTTTGTAAACACGTTAGACCACTGTCTTGTCGAAAGCGCCAGGTCATCGGGACGCTGTTGTGGGAATGCCGATACTTCTCAATGATCCATCTCGTCTTCTCAAACACAAGTTCCCAGTGAGGTTCTCCGGGCAAGTGTGTAAGTCACATTATCACAAGAAAAAGAATAAAACAGGTATGGGTCCTAGAGGGTAGAATGTAAAAAACAAACAGGAAAAAAAACTGGAAATAGCTGTGTCAAGAACTGGTTATAGATCCATTTACACATGCCAATTATATCAATAGTTTGCTACTTTCTGAGCAATCATGACAATAATTGGTTAGTGATAAAGGGATTGTGCCACCATTAAATGAGTATATAATTCTGCATGAAAAATTAATACATTTTTTGTTTACTTTCTAATACAAAAATGCTCTAGTTGTAAAATATATTCTCTGTATTTCAGTATAATGACATCTCCTCGAGTTTAAGCAGTTTAGTATTATACGGTATACGTCCACATACTGAGGTGGTCGCACATGCTCAGTGCCATCCTTCATCTTCCACCAGCAACATCTACCATTAGAAGATCTGCCAGTTACAGGGAGAGCAATACATATAATTGCAAACTAAATTACAAACTTCTCCAACTGCTCACGATCTCATAGTTATCTTTGGAATTTTTCCATTTATTAATTCTTATTGTTGCAATATTGACATATCCTGATTGTCACGGCTGAGGATGGGGAAAACCCTCAGCCGTGCGATGCCAGAAGATGTTTGGTCGCTGCTCGGCCAGGACCACAGGATCAGGTCACCACCTATCGCGTCCCTAATACTGACCCTGACTCCTAGCCGTATGAGCCAACCCTGATGGTGGGAGGGCTCATACACCGGAAACCTTGGGGTCCCTACTAGCCCTCAGGGTGGCCCTGAACTAGGAGCAGGGTAAGACGACCTGTTCCTCCAGGAACTGGCCAAGCTGCAAGGAAGGGGAAACACATACAGACATATGGATATGGCAGGTGAACAACACTAGTTCCAAACCTACCTGCCACAGCCTTGCTGACTGGAACCCATGCACCAGCATTGCTGTCCACACAAACACCTGTGAGACAGCACATCACAAAACACACAGGTAACCAGGACATCCATAGCTGTAATAAACACGGAAAGGATAACACATCAACTTGACATCATACATTGGTTTTATGACCACAAGGGTGGCCCTCACTGGAAGATGGTATATACAGTTGCAAGAAAAATTATGTGAACCCTTTGGAATGAATTGGATTTCTGCACAAATTGGTCATAAAATGTGATCTGATCTTCATCTAAGTCACAACAATAGACAATCACAGTCTGCTTAAACTAATAACACACAAAGAATTAAATGTTACCATGTTTTTATTGAACACACCATGTAAACCTTCACAGTGCAGGTGGAAAAAGTATGTGAACCCCTAGACTAATGACATCCCAAGAGCTAATTGGAGTGAGGTGTCAGCCAACTGGAGTCCAATCAATGAGATGAGATTGGAGGTGTTGGTTACAGCTGCCCTGCCCTATAAAAACACTCACCAGTTCCGGGTTTGCTTTTCACAAGAAGCATTGCCTGATGTGAATGATGCCTCGCACAAAAGAGCTCTCAGAAGACCTACGATTAAGAATTGTTGACTTGCATAAAGCTGGAAAGGGTTATAAAAGTATCTCCAAAAGCCTTGCTGTTCATCAGTCCACGGTAAGACAAATTGTCTATAAATGGACAAAGTTCAGCACTGCTCCTCTCCCTAGGAGTGGCCGTCCTGTAAAGATGACTGCAAGAGCACAGCGCAGGCTGCTCAATGAGGTGAAGAAGAATCCTAGAGTGTCAGCTAAAGACTTACAAAAGTTTATGGCATATGCTAACATCCATGTTAGCGAATCTACGATACGTAAAACACTAAACAAGAATGGATTTCATGGGAGGATAACACAGAGGAAGCCACTGCTGTCCAAAAAAAACATTGCTGCACGTTTACAGTTTGCACAAGAGCACCTGGATGTTCCACAGCAGCACTGGCAAAATATTCTGTGGACAGATGAAACCAAAGTTGAGTTGTTTGGAAGAAACACACAACACTTTGTGTGGAGAAAAAGAGGCACAGCACACCAACATCAAAACATCATCCCAACTGTGAAGTATGGTGGTGGGGGCATCATGGTTTGGGGCTGCTTTGCTGCGTCAGGGCCTGGACGGATTGCTATCATCGAAGGAAAAATGAATTCCCAAGTTTATCAAGACATTTTGCAGGAGAGCTTAAGGCCATCTGTCCACCAGCTAAAGCTCAGCAGAAGATGGGTGTTGCAACAGGACAATGACCAAAAGCATAGAAGTAAATCAACAACAGAATGGCGTAAACAGAAGAAAATATGCCTTCTGGAGTGGCCCAGTCAGAGTCCTGACCTCAACCCGATTGAGATGCTGTGGCATGACCTCAAGAAAGTGATTCACACCAGACATCCCAAGAATATTGCTGAACTGAAACAGTTCTGTAAAAATGAATGGTCAAGAATTACTCCTGACCCTTGTGCACATCTGATCTGCAACTACAGGAAACGTTTGGTTGAAGTTATTGCTGCCAAAGAAAGTTCAACCAGTTATTAAATCCAAGGGTTCACATACTTTTTCCACCTGCACTGTGAATGTTTACATGGTGTGTTCAATAAAAACATGGTAACATTTAATTCTTTGTTTCTTATTAGTTTAAGCAGACTGTGACTGTCTATTGTTGTGACTTAGATGAAAATTAGATCACATTTTATGACCAATTTGTGCAGAAATCCATATTATTCCAAAGGGTTCAAATACTTTGTCTTGCAACTGTAACCAGGAGGATGACTTCAGCTAACCATGGCTGAAGTACCCCTCAGAGTCTGGCATCCAGCAGGAGCTAAATAGCCCCAAGTGGCCACACCCACACAGACACACACTGGAGAGGGAATTAACCCTTCCAACACCAACCAGGGAGTGAAACCACTTAAAGAGGAATACACACACAATAATCACACTGCAGCTGTTACCGCTGGAAACGACATGTGTGGAAACCATGTCCTGGGGAACAGCCAGAAGGCCGAGACACTGCCACCACATGTACACAAAACCAGACGTTGCCACGGACAACCGCAAGTGAAGGAAAGACTCACAATACAGACATACAACAACCTCGTGCACAACAAACAAGGAAAGTGCACACATACAAGGGGAGGTTGTCCTGTGCTACCGCATGCCCTTCACAGCAAGCTGCCTAGCAAAAGCTCAGGCTGCTATACTGCGAACACAAACATGTTGCCAGCGGCAACCACATGTGAGGCAACATACCAGCAGTCCTCACCATGTGGTTGACAACAGACCAAACAGCAGGCAACTGCATGAACTGCATGAACATGGTCGTGAACATGGTCGTGACACTGATCTGCACAAACACTGAGGTTTTTCAATCCTGGAACACCTCAAAGCATGACATTTGCGGAGGACACCCCCTTCCCCTTCATTGTGGATGATAACATGGACTAACACAAGTATTATATGCCTTAAACACAGCAATTACACTGAGCAAAAATATAAACGCAACACTTTCGGTTTTTCTCCCATTTTGCATGAGCTGAACGCAAAGATCTGAAACATTTTCTACATAAACAAAAGACCCATTACTCTCAAATATAGTTCACAAATCTGTTTAAATCTGTGTTAGTGAGCACTTCTCCTTTGCCAAGATAATCCATCCCACCTCACAGGTGTGGCATATCAAGGTGCTGATTAGACAGGTGTGCCTTAGACTGCCCACAATAAAAGGCAGTTTTGCTTTACTGCGGGGAAGTCAGAAAACCAGTCAGTATCTGGTGTGGCCACCATTTGCCTCACGCAGTGCAACACATCTCTGTCGCATAGAGTTGATCAGGTTGTTGATTGTGGCCTGTGGAATGTTGGTCCACTCCTCTTCAATAGCTGTGCGAAGTTGCAGAATATTGGCAGGAACTGGAACACGCTGTCGTATACGCCGATCCAGAGCATCCCAAACATACTCAATGGGTGACATGTCTGGTGAGTATGCTGGCCATGCAAGAACTGGGATGCTTTCAGCTTCCAGGAATTGACAGTCCACTAAAACTGTTAAATACTGCTGTTATATTGTTGTTTAAAAAAAACACCCCTTTTGTGCTAGATAGTACATTTGCGGCCTGCTCTGCATTTCTGACAGTCCAATAAAACCGTTAATTACTGCTGCTACATTGTCGGTTGAAAAGAAATCACTTTTTGCGCTAGATAGTACATTTGCGGCCTGCGCTGCATTTCTGACAGGCAGATAAAACCGTTAAATACTGCTGTTATATGGAACACCTTTTTTGTGCTAGATAGTACATTTGCGGCCTGCACTGCATTTCTGACAGTCCAATAAAACCGTTAAATACTGCTGTTACATTGTCGGTTGAATAAAACTCTCTTTTTGTGCTAGATAGTACATTTGCGGCCTGCGCTGCATTTCTGTCAATCTAATAAAACCAGTCAATACTGCTGTTACATTGTTGGTTGACAGTTTTAGGAATCTGATAGCGGTGGCTGTCCCACAGTACGTTGTGCCCAGCCGCCACTACTTTTCCAGGCGAGCCATCCTTTCCCTGCACAACCAAGTGGGGGACAAAATCAGGTGTGCACTGCGCAACGCCATCTGTGGCAAGGTCCACCTAACTACGGATACGTGGACCAGTAAGCATGGTCAGAGACGATATATCTCCCTAACAGCACACTGGGTAAATGCAGTGGTGGCTGGGGTGCAGTGGTGGCCTGAGGCAGATAGCAGTTTGGCGCATGTCCTTCCACCACCGAGGATTGCAGGGCGTTTCTCTTTGCCTCCTGTTGCTTCCTCCTCCTACTCCGCTACCTCATCCTCTACCGCCTCCTCATCTGGTCAGCATAACACCTTCACCACCAACTTTAGCACAGCCAGGGGTAAACGACAGCAGGCAGTTTTGAAACTTATCTGTTTGGGGAACAAACCCCACACCGCGCAGGAGCTGTAGACGGGCATGGAACAACAGCCCGATGAGTGGCTGGTGCCAGTGAGCCTCAAGTACGGCCTGGTGGTGTGCGATAATGGGCGAAATCTCGTAGCATCTCTGGGCCTAGCCAGTTTGACACACATCCCTTGCCTGGCGCATGTGTTGAATTTAATTTAATAACTTGACCCACCCTCTCCACCCAATCAGATTTCAGCCATTGACCTTCCTTGGATGTGGTATCCCTTTCTCAGGCTCCCTCTCCGGCATGGAACTCTGAATCCACGTTACCCGTGATCACCATGGTAGGCGCATAAAAGAACAAAAAAAGTAGATTGTCCAGCTTCACCTCGCAGTCCCTGTTTTATTAGGAAACGTACTTAAAAACCAAACATCAGGCTCATTTCATCAACATGTTTCGGATCAACATATACACTGCTCAAAAAAATAAAGGGAACACTTAAACAACACAATGTAAGTCAATCACACTTCTGTGAAATCAAACTGTCCACTTAGGAAGCAACACTGAGTGACAATCAATTTTACATGCTGTTGTGCAAATGGCATAGACAACAGGTGGAAATTATAGGCAATTAGCAAGTCACCCCCAATAAAGGAGTGGTTCTGCAGGTGGTGACCACAGATCACTTCTCAGTTCCTATGCTTCCTGGCTGATGTTTTGGTCACTTTTGAATGCTGGTGGTGCTTTCACTCTAGTGGTAGCATGAGACGGAGTCTACAACCCACACAAGTGGCTCAGGTAGTGCAGCTTATCCAGGATGGCACATCAATACGAGCTGTGGCAAGAAGGTTTGCTGTGTCTGTCAGCGTAGTGTCCAGAGCATGGAGGTGCTACCAGGAGACAGGCCAGTACATCAAGAGACGTGGAGGAGGCCGTAGGAGGGAAACAGCCCAGCAGCAGGACCGCTACCTCCGCCTTTGAGCAAGGAGGAACAGGAGGAGCACTGCCAGAGCCCTGCAAAATGACCTCCAGCAGGCCACAAATGTGCATGTGTCTGCTCAAACGGTCAGAAACAGACTCCATGAGGGTGATATGAGGGCCCGACGTCCACAGGTGGGGGTTGTGCTTACAGCCTAACACCGTGCAGGACGTTTGGCATTTGCCAGAGAACACCAAGTTTGGCAAATTTGCCACTGGCGCCCTGTGCTGTTCACAGATGAAAGCAGGTTCACAATGAGCACATGTGACAGACGTGACAGAGTCTGGAGACGCCGTAGAGAACGTTCTGCTGCCTGCAACATCCTCCAGCATGACCGGTTTGGCATTGGGTTAGTAATGGAGTGGGGTGGCATTTCTTTGGAGGGCCGCACAGCCCTCCATGTGCTCGCCAGAGGTAGCCTGACTGCCATTAGGTACCGAGATGAGATCCTCAGACCCCTTGTGAGACCATATGCTGGTGCGGTTGGCCCTGGGTTCCTCCTAATGCAAGACAATGCTAGACCTCATGTGGCTGGAGTGGGTCAGCAGTTCCTGCAAGACGAAGGCATGGCCCGCCCGTTCCCCAGACCTGAATCCAATTGAGCACATCTGGGACATCATGTCTCGCTCTATCCACCAACGTCACGTTGCACCACAGACTGTCCAGGTCTGGGAGGAGATCCCTCAGGAGACCGTCCGCCACCTCATCAGGAGCATGCACAGGCGTTGTAGGGAGGTCATACAGGCACGTGGAGGCCACACACACTACTGAGCCTCATTTTGACTTGTTTTAAGGACATTACATCAAAGTTGAATCAGCCTGTAGTGTGTTTTTCCACTTTAATTTTGAGTGTGACTCCAAATCCAGACCTCCATGGGTTGAAAAATTTGATTTCCATTCTTTTATTTTTGTGTGATTTTGTTGTCAGCACATTCAACTATGTAAAGGACAAAGTAATTCAGAAGAATATTTAATTAACTCAGATCTAGGATGTGTTATTTTTGTGTTCCCTTTATTTTTTTGAGCAGTGTATTACAGATCCATCCTCATGAGGAAGGATCTGTAATACATGTTGATCCGAAACATGTTGATGAAATGAGCCTGATGTTTGGTTTTTAAGCACGTTTCCTAATAAAACACGCACTGCGAGGTGAAGCTGGACAATCTACTTTTTTTGCTACTTCTCAGCCTTGGTTTCGGTTCTGTGTCCGTGCTCCTCGGTGGTGTATGGTGAGGTGAGCTCCAACTTGGTGTTTTTGCGCATAAAAGAACATCGAAAGTTGATAGGGAAGATATCCCATTGGATCGTGGTCGTCACGGGGACGTGCGATCAGGCAGAAATTATCTAGAGTCAACAAAGTGGCAGCAGGGCCTCTCCTGTATAACGTCTCCTCATCCAAAATACCGCAGTGACATTCCCTGTAATTTTTTATTACTCATTCCAATAATAGGGCATCTTAAGAGTCCTGTATTGTTATTTATCGTCACTACCTCCCCGAGTAAGGAGTCGGTAATTGCCGCGCCCTCCTGCCTTCCTTCGATTTTTCTGCTTTAATAACTTTTCCCACATCTCCACCCAATCAGATTTCAGCCATTGACCTTCCTTGGATGTGGTATCCCTTTCTCAGGCTCCCTCTCCAGCATGGAACCCTGATTCCCCATTACCCGTGATCACCATGGTAGGCGCATAAAAGAACATCCAAAGTTGATAGAGAAAACATCCAATTGGATCGTGTGCATAGGCCCTCTCTCCTTCTGTACCAGTTTGTAACTTGTCTTGTTTATGATTAGTGCAATTGTCTGTATTATGTATGTGCACCGCTTATCATATGTACAGCGCTATGGAATGAATGGCGCTTTAATAATAAATAATAATAATAATAATAGACCTACACGTACTGACTGTTGGGTTTGTCCCCTTCAACTTCTGGGTCTCCAAATTGGAGACATTGCTTGAGCTTGCCCTTTACGCCTTGAAGGTGCTGGCCTGCCCTTCAGCCAGTGTATTGTCTGAACATTTGTTTAGCACAGCAGGAGGGGGTTATCACAGACAAGCGCAGCCGCCTGTCCGCAGCCAATGTGGACAAGCTCACGTTCATTAAATTGAACCAGGCAGGGATCCCACAGGACTTGTCCGTACCTTGTGCAGAATAGACATGTATACCGGCCTCACCCAGCCATTGTTGTACTCCAGCGCACTTTCTCTATGTTTTATTTTTTACATTTCACAATGTTTTGGGGTCTACCCAAATTGAAACAAAGAATAAAATAAAATAAAAAACAAAACCGAAAATGACCTCCACCGCCGCTTCCACCTACACCGCCAGATTTACAGCTTCCTCAACCTCCTACTCCATATGGACCTCCTCCTCCTAGATCAAGATTTCTTTTTTTAAGTATTTTATATTATTTTAAGTCATTTCCCTATCCTCATTTGTTTGCAGAGCACTTGCCATGCTCTTAACCACATTTTGCTGCCTTTTGCAGCCCTCTAGCCTTTTCCATGACTTTTTTAGAGCCATTTTAGTGCTCCAAAGTTCAGGTCCCCATTGACTATAATGGGGTTCTGGTTTGGGGTCAAGTTCGGGTCCAGAACTTCCAGGTGTTCGCTCAACTCTACTTACTACTGGTAAGTATTTCTATATAGCAGAAGTCTCATATACATATATATATATATATATATTTTTTTTTTTTTATTTTTTTTTTTTTTTTTTTTTCCCCCTCAAGTAACTGGCCATGCAGCTCTATAGTGTAGTGGTTAAGATTCTTGGCTGTAATGTAGAAGGTTGTGAGTTTGAAACCTGCCAGAAACTTTTCAGAAATAGAGGCTAAATTAGATTAAAATTCACTGGGTGTCCCCAAGCACTGATTTCATATATGGACATAGCTATATTTGGAGTCAGAACATGGACTCCTAAGCCGAACTAGAGTCCCGACACCCTTGCCTCTTCAGAGCAGGGGTGCCTGGTTTAATGCTCGGGTTCTCCCATTGACTTCCATTGTGCTCGGGTGCTCTGTAGAGCACCCGAGCATTGGGAAGTGTTGTACACAAGCTTTTTGGTGCTCGACCAAGACTATTAGATACCCATTGCAACCCATCAGATTCCACCTTTTCTTTTTAAAATGCTTTATTTTTCTGTTTTCAGAAGGAAAGAAAAACACATCAAATATGGGAGAACAGCCCCCATAACAAGGTATAAACCTCAACTATCACATTCAAATTGACAGGCAAAACAATAGGATTACATATAGATGATGTATCTTCAAGTGTACATGTCATTAATACAGTTCTCATCAGTGGCAAAGCAGAGTTGTTTCATTATAGCCTGTCCCCATTCACACACCCATTCATACTGGCAGTGACCTAATCATCTCTTAACTCTCCCAGCTCAATTACACTGTAACCAAGTTCACACCCAGCCAAATATCCCAGATCTTCCCAAATTTTTCCGGTATGCCCCTGGCCTCATAGGTTAACCACCTCAGCCCCTATGGCTTAAACACCCTGAAAGACCAGGCCACTTTTTACACTTCTGCACTACACTACTTTCACCGTTTATTGCTCGGTCATGCAACTTACCACCCAAATGAATTTTACCTCCTTTTCTCCTCACTAATAGAGATTTCATTTGGTGGTATTTCATTGCTGCTGACATTTTTATTTTTTTTGTTATTAATCGAAATTTAATGATTTTTTTGCAAAAAAATGACATTTTTCACTTTCAGTTGTAAAATTTTGCAAAAAAAAACGACATCCATATATAAATTTTGCTCTAAATTTATTGTTCTACATGTCTTTGATAAAAAAAAAAATGTTTGGGTAAAAAAAAAAATGGTTTGGGTAAAAGTTATAGCATTTACAAACTATGGTACAAAAATGTGAATTTCCGCTTTTTGAAGCAGCTCTGACTTTCTGAGCACCTGTCATGTTTCCTGAGGTTCTACAATGCCCAGACAGTACAAACACCCCACAAATGACCCCATTTCGGAAAGTAGACACCATAAGGTATTCACTGATGGGCATAGTGAGTTCATAGAACTTTTTATTTTTTGTCACACAAGTTAGCGGAAAATGATGATTTTTTTTTTTTTCTTACAAAGTCTCATATTCCACTAACTTGTGACAAAAAATAAAAACTTCCATGAACTCACTATGCCCATCAGCGAATACCTTGGGGTGTCTTATTTCCAAAATGGGGTCACTTGTGGGGTAGTTATACTGCCCTGGCATTCTAGGGGCCCAAATGTGTGGTAAGGAGTTTGAAATCAAATTCTGTAAAAAATGGCTGGTGAAATCCGAAAGGTGCTCTTTGGAATGTGGGCCCCTTTGCCCACCTAAGCTGCAAAAAAGTGTCACACATGTGGTATCTCCGTATTCAGGAGAAGTTGGGGAATGTGTTTTGGGGTGTCATTTTACATATACCCATGTTGAGTGAGAGAAATATCTTGGCAAAAGACAACTTTTACCATTTTTTTTATACAAAGTTGGCATTTGACCAAGATATTTATTTCACCCAGCATGGGTATATGTAAAATGACACCCCAAAACACATTGCCCAACTTCTCCTGAATACGGAGATACCACATGTGTGACACTTTTTTGCAGCCTAGGTGGGCAAAGGGGCCCACATTCCAAAGAGCACCTTTCGGATTTCACTGGCCATTTATTACAGAATTTGATTTCAAACTCCTTACCACACATTTGGGCCCCTAGAATGCCAGGGCAGTATAACTACCCCACAAGTGACCCCATTTAGGAAAGAAGACACCCCAAGGTATTCCGTGAGGGGCATGGCGAGTTCCTAGAATTTTTTATTTTTTGTCACAAGTTAGTGGAAAATGATGTTTTTTTTTTTTTTTTTCTTACAAAGTCTCATATTCCACTAACTTGTGACAAAAAATAAAAACTTCCATGAACTCACTATGCCCATCAGCGAATACCTTGGGGTGTCTTCTTTCCAAAATGGGGTCACTTGTGGGGTAGTTATACTGCCCTGGCATTCTAGGGGCCCAAATGTGTGGTAAGGAGTTTGAAATCAAATTCTGTAAAAAATGGCTGGTGAAATCCGAAAGGTGCTCTTTGGAATGTGGGCCCCTTTGCCCACCTAAGCTGCAAAAAAGTGTCACACATGTGGTATCTCCATATTCAGGAGAAGTTGGGGAATGTGTTTTGGGGTGTCATTTTACATATACCCATGTTGAGTGAGAGAAATATCTTGGCAAAAGACAACTTTTACCATTTTTTTTATACAAAGTTGGCATTTGACCAAGATATTTATTTCACCCACATTTCAAACTTCTTACCACACATTTGGGCCCCTAGAATGCCAGGGCAGTATAACTACCCCACAAGTGACCCCATTTTGGAAAGAAGACACCCCCAGGTATTTCGTGATGGGCATAGTGAGCTCATGGAAGTTTTTATTTTTTGTCACAAGTAAGGCCTCTTTCACACTTGCGTTGTCCGGATCCGGCGTGTACTCCACTTGCCGGAATTACACTCCGGATCCGGAAAAACGCAAGTGTACTGAAAGCATTTGAAGACGGAACCGTCTTCCAAATGCGTTCAGTGTTACTATGGCACCCAGGACGCTATTAAAGTCCTGGTTGCCATAGTAGTAGTGGGGAGCGGGGGAGCAGTATACTTACAGTCCGTGCGGCTCCCCGGGCGCTCCAGAATGACGTCAGAGCGCCCCATGCGCATGGATGACGTGATCCATGTGATCACATGATCCATGCGCTTGGGGCGCCCTGACGTCACTCTGGAGCGCCCGGGGAGCCGCACGGACGGTAAGTACACTGCTCCCCGCTCCCCACTACACTTTACCATGGCTGCCAGGACTTTAGCGTCCCGGCAGCCATGGTAACCACTCTGAAAAAGCTAAATGTCGGATGCGGCAATGCGCCGAAACGACGTTTAGCTTAAGGCCGGATCCGGATCAATGCCTTTCAATGGGCATTAATTCCGGATCCGGCCTTGCGGCAAGTGTTCCGGATTTTTGGCCGGAGCAAAAAGCGCAGCATGCTGCGGTATTTTCTCCGGCCAAAAAACGTTCCGTTCCGGAACTGAAGACATCCTGATGCATCCTGAACGGATTTCTCTCCATTCAGAATGCATTAGGATAATCCTGATCAGGATTCTTCCGGCATAGAGCCCCGACGACGGAACTCTATGCCGGAAGACAACAACGCAGGTGTGAAAGAGCCCTTAGTGGAATATGAGACTTTGTAAGGAAAAAAAAAAAAAAATCATCATTTTCCGCTAACTTGTGACAAAAAATATAAAATTCTAGGAACTCGCCATGCCCCTCACGGAATACCTTGGGGTGTCTTCTTTCCAAAATGGGGTCACTTGTGGGGTAGTTATACTGCCCTGGCATTTTCCAGGGGCCCTAATGTGTGGTAAGTAGGTAAATGACCTGTGAAATCCGAAAGGTGCCCTTTGCCCACCTAGGCTGCAAAAAAGTGTCACACATGTGGTATCGCCGTATTCAGGAGAATTTGAGCAATGTGTTTTGGGGTGTCTTTTTACATATACTCATGCTGGGTGAGAGAAATATCTCGGCAAAAGACAACTTTTCCCATTTTTTTATACAAAGTTGGCATTTGACCAAGATATTTATCTTACCCAGCATGGGTATATGTAAAATGACACCCCAAAACACATTGCCCAACTTCTCCTGAGTATGGCGATACCAGATGTGTGACACTTTTTTGCAGCCTAGATGCGCAAAGGGGCCCACATTCCTTTTATGAGGGCATTTTTAGACATTTGGATCCCAGACTTCTTCTCACGCTTTAGGGCCCCTAGAATGCCAGGGCAGTATAAATACCCCACATGTGACCCCATTTTGGAAAGAAGACACCCAAGGTATTCAATGAGGGGCATGGCGAGTTCATAGAATTTTTTTTTTTTTTGCACAAGTTAGCGGAAATTGATTTTATTTATTTTTTTCTCACAAAGTCTCCCTTTCCGCTAACTTGGGACAAACATTTCAATCTTTCATGGACTCAATATGCCCTTCACAGAATACCTTGGGGTGTCTTCTTTCCGAAATGGGGTCACATGCGGGGTATTTATACTGCCCTGGCATTCTAGGGGCCCTAAAGCGTGAGAAGAAGTCTGGAATATAAATCTCTAAAAATTTTTACGCATTTGGATTCCGTGAGGGGTATGGTGAGTTCATGTGAGATTTTATTTTTTGACACAAGTTAGTGGAATATGAGACTTTGTAAGAAAAAAATAATAATTTCCGCTAACTTGGGCCAAAAAAATGTCTGAATGGAGCCTTACAGGGGGGTGATCAATGACAGGGGGGTGATCAGGGAGTCTATATGGGGTGATCACCCCCCTGTCATTGATCACCCCCCTATAAGGCTCCATTCAGATGTCCGTATGTGTTTTGCGGATCCGATCCATGTATCCGTGGATCCGTAAAAATCATACGGACATCTGAATGCAGCCTGACAGGGGGGGGGGGTGATCAATGACAGGCGGGGTGATCAATGACAGGGGGGGTGATCAATGACAGGAGGGTGATCAATGACAGGGGGTGATCAGGGAGTCTATATGGGGTGATCACCCCCCCTGTAAGGCTCCATTCAGACGTCCATATGTGTTTTGCGGATCCGATCCATCTATCAGTGGATCCGTAAAAATCATGCGGACGTCTGAATGGAGCTTTACAGGGGGGTGATCAATGACAGGGGGGTAATCAATGACAGGGGGGTGATCAGGGAGTCTATATGGGGTGATCACCACAGTCATTGATCACGCCCCTGTAAGGCTCCATTCAGACGTCCGTATGCGTTTTGCGGATCCGATCCATCTATCAGTGGATCCGTAAAAATCATGCGGACATCTGAATGGAGCTTTACAGGGGGGTAATCAATGACAGGGGGGTAATCAATGACAGGGGGGTGATCAGGGAGTCTATATGGGGTGATCACCACAGTCATTGATCACGCCCCTGTAAGGCTCCATTCAGACGTCCGTATGCGTTTTGCGGATCCGATCCATCTATCAGTGGATCCGTAAAAATCATGCGGACGTCTGAATAGAGCTTTACAGGGGGGTAATCAATGACAGGGGGTAATCAATGACAGGGGGGTGATCAGGGAGTCTATATGGGGTGATCAGGGGTGATTAAGGGTGAATAAGGGGTTAATAAGTGACAGGGGGGGGTGTAGTGTAGTGGTGCTTGGTGCAACATATTACTGAGCTACCTGTGTCCTCTGGTGGTCGATCCAAACAAAGGGGACCACCAGAGGACCAGGTAGCAGGTATATTAGACGCTGTTATCAAAACAGCGTCTAATATACCTGTTAGGGGTTAAAAAAATCACATCTCCAGCCTGCCAGCGAACGATCTCCGCTTGGAGGCTGGAGATCCACTCGCTTACCTTCCGATCCTGTGAACGCGCGCGCCTGTGTGCGCGCATTCACAGGAAATCTCGCGTCTCGCGAGATGACGTGTATATGCGTGACTGTGCGCAGCGCTGCCACCTCCGGAACACGAATCTGCGTTAGGCGGTCCGGAGGTGGTTAACTTATATACTGATAATGTAGCATTAATAAGCTGGATCCAATGAGATAGTGTTGGTTTTTTAGGGGGTTTCCAATTCAGCAAAATGGACTTTCTCCAATAAAACATCAGTAGCCTATAAAGGATTTTGGTATGTTTAGTTGGAATAATATCATTAACAAGGCCCAGTAAACTAACTTCAGGTGTTACAACTGCTGGGAGCCCCAAATGAGTATTAATGTACTTATGCACCTGTAACCAGAATTCATCAATAAACGGACACTCCCATATCATGTGTAATACGGTTCCCTTATCATTATTACATCTTGTATATGTGTCTGAATCAAGTCTATGCATGTGTACCAATCTTACTGCGGTAAAGTAGACTTTGTGTAACCATTTTGCCTGAATCAGCTGATCCCGTGCACAAATCACTGTCCCCCTCCAGGAGGCAGACAGCTCATTCTCATGATAATCTTCCAATGCAGGAATATCAGCCTTCCATTTAAGAAAAGCCCTTGTCGTCGGCGAAGGTCGGGAAGATACAAGGAAACCGTAAAAAGATGACACCATCTTGGTATGATTTGCCCGTCTGGCGATTTTCTCCATTTCACTATATTCTAGCCTCAAAGGA
This sequence comes from Bufo bufo, assembly GCF_905171765.1. Taxonomy (NCBI): domain Eukaryota; kingdom Metazoa; phylum Chordata; class Amphibia; order Anura; family Bufonidae; genus Bufo; species Bufo bufo. The sequence goes on from NC_053393.1 coordinate 155,190,326, forward strand.
CCAGCCCCAAACTGGGACTCGCAAGCATGTCTCAGTTGAAAAACTCTGAAGAGAGATAAAAGACACAAATAAATTTTCTGTGCGATATCAGGAGCGGTTAAAGCAGCAGTCCTAAAAAAAAGGAGTAAGTCCCTTCTCCAGAAAGACAACCAAAGTACATGTAGATGGGTCCACGCTAGGTTTCCACAGGCAGGAGTTTCACTCACAGGAAGATTCTATGGAGATTCCACGATATCACCAGTGCATCTCCAATATCCCGATACCGACCAGCAAAAATTTTTCTCTCCTTCAGGAGAAACAGAACATAATGCAATACCCAGGGTGTTTAATATTCAGTAAGATTTATTGTACTTACAAACATCCATTGGTAAAAAGCGTATATAGATGCCCGACCCGGGTTTCGCCTTAGCTTCATCTGGGGCGTTACAAACTAATCAGCCGAAGCTGTGTTTTTATCCCTCCCAACTCTGATGTCATATCCGGTTTCCCGAATCAGGATTCATATATAATCGTATAAATTCATATCGATAAAACATTTGATTATTTAAAAATATCGATAAAATATTTGATTTAAAATCACCGATTTTTTTAAATCGACGATTTTTTAAAACAATTCTTAATCAGGATTCATATATAATCGTATAAAATTTATATCGATAAAACATTCGATTATTTATATCGATAAAACATTCGATTATTTAAAATCGCCTATTTTTTTTATAAAATCGCAGATTTTTTTAAATAATCGTATGTAGACATTGCACACATAAAAATCGCCAACACATTGCTACATTCATAAAATAGTGTCTGACTTCAATGCCAATACAAATGTGCGTGTTCTGGGATGAACATGGGCCGCCCATGTGATAAGGCGTCACTTTTCATTATCATTTGTACATATTGTATCCGATCGGAAGATTGTACTTATTACCCAAATACCTACATATATATAAACACACCTATGGTAAGGATACTATTAATCTACTAAGGACCACATAAAACCCCAATATGCTGGATCCTCTGTCAACCCACCCCACACCCAAACCACCTATTTTCCTACACATACCATACAGAAGCCACTAATGGACACTGAAATCTATCTAAGCTGGTGATTACATTCAATTCATGCTAACTGCCTTCATGTCCCATTCTATGTTGAGACCGTTAGGTTGTAGGGTGTTTAGTTCATATATCCATTTTGCTTCGATTTTATTAATCTGTTGTGCCGCATCTCCACCACTCCAATTTTTTTGTACAAGTTCGACTCCAACAAATCTTAAACCTGCAGGATTCTTTTGGTGGACTCGTTTGAAGTGAGCAGATACACTGTGTGTCTCAAGGCCTCTTTTTATATTACCTATGTGCTCACTAATCCTAGTTTTTAATTTTCTTAAGGTTCTGCCCACATATTGTAGCCTGCAGGGGCACTCTAAAACATAGATGACCCCTGCAGACTCACATGATAGTTGTCCTCTCATGCGTAATTCTTTTTGATTTGAGGAGGAGGATATGGTATTTTGAGTGCTGCGTTTTTTATCCATCATGGATCTGTTTTTACAGGCCGAACAGAAGCCGCACCACACAAAGTTATTTTTAGTGGACTTCTTGGTTTTTTCTTTTAGACATCCTCGTACTATTTTATTCTGTACAGTAGGTGCCCTTTTAAAAATGAAAGGTGGTTTATTTGGGATCAAAGGACCAATAACCTCGTCATTCTTCAATACTCTCCAGTTCTTCCTAATTACCTGCTTAATCTCAGGACATGATGCTGTATACATAGTTTTAAATGCCCACTTGAATCTTTCAGTGTTTTTCTCTCTAGCTGTTTTTATTCCGATATTATTTTCGCCAATTTCCCTTCTTTGATCTTGAAGTACCTCCTCATTGTAACCCTTTTCTTTAAACCTTTCAAGAATGATATTACTCTGTGTCTCATAGTCAGCCTGATGGGAGCAATTCCTTTTTATGCGTTGGAACTGACTCTTGGGGACCCCCTGTAACCATGGGCTATAATAACAGCGGATATATGAACTAAACACCCTACAACTAGGGATGAGCGAACCCGAACTGTATAGTTCGGGTTCGTACCGAATTTTGGGGTGTCCGTGACATGGACCCGAACCCGAACATTTTCGTAAAAGTCCGGGTTCGGTGTTCGGCGCTTTCTTGGCGCTTTTTGAAAGGCTGCAAAGCAGCCAATCAACAAGCGTCATACTACTTGCCCCAAGAGGCCATCACAGCCTTGCCTACTATTGGCATGGCTGTGATTGGCCAGTGCAGCATGTGACCCAGCCTCTATATAAGCTTGGGTCACGTAGCGCTGCACGTCACTCTGCTGATTCAAGCATAGGGAGAGGTTGCAGCTGCGACGTTAGGGCGAGATTAAGCAGATTAACTCCTCCAAAAGACTTCATTCTGTGATCGATCTGCAGCTGTGGATCATTGAAGTGCTATTATTGACTTGCTCACTTTTTTGAGGCTGCCCAGAGCGTTTTTAGATCACTTTTTTTCTGGGGTGATCGGCGGCCATTTTGTGACTTGTGGTGCGCCAGCACGAGCTATCACCAAGTGTATTTAACCATCGATAGTGTGGTTATTTTGTGCTATATCCTACATCAGCTGCAGGCTGAGCCTGTGTCACCGAAGTGCATTTAACCATCAACAGTCTGATTATTTTTTGGCCATATACTACATCAGCTGCAGGCTGAGCCTGTGTCACCCAAGTGCATTTAACCATCAACAGTGTGGTTATTTTTTGGCCATATATTACATCAGGGGCAAGTTGAGCCTGTCACCCAGCGCCTAAAAAATAGACCTGACATTTCTATTCAACCAAATCTGCACAGTTTTAGCTGGTCAAGTTATTTGTAGTGACCGTCAAAGCAGACTTTTTGTTCTGGGTTGAAAAAGCATTCCCAAATTTGCCATTCTGAAAATAACTAGTTTGTGGTATTTGAGGCCTACTTGAAATCTATCCCAAAAAGAAAATCTTACATTGAAGTTATTGATAGTGTCATTCAGAAAAACCTAAGACACACGCTAGCGTGCTGATAGAAGTGTCATTCCGTGATTAAACCTATTAATGTCACACAGCGCAAAAAAAAACACGTCTCACATCTCTATTCAACCAAATCTGCACAGTTTGGGCTGGTCAAGTTATTTGTAGTGACCGTCAAAGCAGACTTTTTGTTCTGGGTTGAAAAAGCATTCCCAAATTTGCCATTCTGAAAATAACTAGTTTGTGGTATTTCAGGCCTACTTGAAATCTATCCCAAAAAGAAAATCTTACATTGAAGTTATTGATAGTGTCATTCAGAAAAACCTAAGACACACGCTAGCGTGCTGATAGAAGTGTCATTCTGTGATTAAACCTATAACTGTCACACAGCGCAAAAAAAAACAGGTCTCACATCTCTATTCAACCAAATCTGCACAGTTTTAGCTGGTCAAGTTATTTGTAGTGACCGTCAAAGCAGACTTTTTGTTCTGGGTTGAAAAAGCATTTACAAATTTGCCATTCTGAAAATAACTAGTTTGTGGTATTTGAGGCCTACTTGAAATCTATCCCAAAAAGAAAATCTTACATTGAAGTTATTGATAGTGTCAATCAGAAAAACCTAAGACACACGCTAGCGTGCTGATAGAAGTGTCATTCTGTGATTAAACCTATAACTGTCACACAGCGCAAAAAAAAACACGTCTCACATCTCTATTCAACTAAATCTGCACAGTTTTAGCTGGTCAAGTTATTTGTAGTGACCGTCAAAGCAAACTTTTTGTTCTGGGTTATAAAAGCATTCCCAAATTTGCCATTCTGAAAATAACTAGTTTGTGGTATTTCAGGCCTACTTGAAATCTATCCCAAAAAGAAAATCTTACATTGAAGTTATTGATAGTGTCATTCAGAAAAACCTAAGACACATGCTAGCGTGCTGATAGAAGTGTCATTCTGTGATTAAACCTATAACTGTCACACAGCGCAAAAAAAAACAGGTCTCACATCTCTATTCAACCAAATCTGCACAGTTTTAGCTGGTCAAGTTATTTGTAGTGACCGTCAAAGCAGACTTTTTGTTCTGGGTTGAAAAAGCATTCCCAAATTTGCCATTCTGAAAATAACTAGTTTGTGGTATTTCAGGCCTACTTGAAATCTATCCCAAAAAGAAAATCTTACATTGAAGTTATTGATAGTGTCATTCAGAAAAACCTAAGACACACGCTAGCGTGCTGATAGAAGTGTCATTCTGTGATTAAACCTATAACTGTCACACAGCGCAAAAAAAAACAGGTCTTACATCTCTATTCAACCAAATCTGCACAGTTTTAGCTGGTCAAGTTATTTGTAGTGACCGTCAAAGCAGACTTTTTGTTCTGGGTTGAAAAAGTATTCCCAAATTGGCCATTCTGAAAATAACTAGTTTGTGGTATTTGAGGCCTACTTGAAATCTATCCCAAAAAGAAAATCTTACATTGAAGTTATTGATAGTGTCATTCAGAAAAACCTAAGACACACGCTAGCGTGCTGATAGAAGTGTCATTCTGTGATTAAACCTATAACTGTCACACAGCGCAAAAAAAAACAGGTCTTACATCTCTATTCAACCAAATCTGCACAGTTTTAGCTGGTCAAGTTATTTGTAGTGACCGTCAAAGCAGACTTTTTGTTCTGGGTTGAAAAAGCATTCCCAAATTGGCCATTCTGAAAATAAATAGATTGTGGTATTTGAGGCCTACTTGAAATCTATCCCAAAAAGAAAATCTTACATTGAAGTTATTGATAGTGTCATTCAGAAAAACCTAAGACACATGCTAGCGTGCTGATAGAAGTGTCATTCTGTGATTAAACCTATAACTGTCACACAGCGCAAAAAAAAAACAGGTCTCACATCTCTATTCAACCAAATCTGCACAGTTTTAGCTGGTCAAGTTATTTGTAGTGACCGTCAAAGCAGACTTTTTGTTCTGGATTGAAAAAGCATTCCCAAATTTGCCATTCTGAAAATAACTAGTTTGTGGTATTTGAGGCCTACTTGAAATCTATCCCAAAAAGAAAATCTTACATTGAAGTTATTGATAGTGTCATTCAGAAAAACCTAAGACACACGCTAGCGTGCTGATAGAAGTGTCATTCTGTGATTAAACCTATAACTGTCACACAGCGCAAAAAAAAACAGGTCTTACATCTCTATTCAACCAAATCTGCACAGTTTTAGCTGGTCAAGTTATTTGTAGTGACCGTCAAAGCAGACTTTTTGTTCTGGGTTGAAAAATCATTCCCAAATTGGCCATTCTGAAAATAACTAGTTTGTGGTATTTGAGGCCTACTTGAAATCTATCCCAAAAAGAAAATCTTACATTGAAGTTATTGATAGTGTCATTCAGAAAAACCTAAGACACACGCTAGCGTGCTGATAGAAGTGTCATTCTGTGATTAAACCTATAACTGTCACACAGCGCAAAAAAAAACAGGTCTTACATCTCTATTCAACCAAATCTGCACAGTTTTAGCTGGTCAAGTTATTTGTAGTGACCGTCAAAGCAGACTTTTTGTTCTGGGTTGAAAAAGCATTCCCAAATTGGCCATTCTGAAAATAACTAGATTGTGGTATTTGAGGCCTACTTGAAATCTATCCCAAAAAGAAAATCTTACATTGAAGTTATTGATAGTGTCATTCAGAAAAACCTAAGACACACGCTAGCGTGCTGATAGAAGTGTCATTCTGTGATTAAACCTATAACTGTCACACAGCGCAAAAAAAAAACAGGTCTCACATCTCTATTCAACCAAATCTGCACAGTTTTAGCTGGTCAAGTTATTTGTAGTGACCGTCAAAGCAGACTTTTTGTTCTGGATTGAAAAAGCATTCCCAAATTTGCCATTCTGAAAATAACTAGTTTGTGGTATTTGAGGCCTACTTGAAATCTATCCCAAAAAGAAAATCTTACATTGAAGTTATTGATAGTGTCATTCAGAAAAACCTAAGACACACGCTAGCGTGCTGATAGAAGTGTCATTCTGTGATTAAGCCTATAACTGTCACACAGCTCAAAAAAAAACAGGTCTCACATCTCTATTCAACCAAATCTGCACAGTTTTAGCTGGTCAAGTTATTTGTAGTGACCGTCAAAGCAAACCTTTTGTTCTGGGTTGAAAAAGCATTCCCAAATTTGCCATTCTGAAAATAACTAGTTTGTGGTATTTCAGGCCTACTTGAAATCTATCCCAAAAAGAAAATCTTACATTGAAGTTATTGATAGTGTCATTCATAAAAACCTAAGACACACGCTAGCGTGCTGATAGAAGTGTCATTCTGTGATTAAACCTATAACTGTCACACAGCGCAAAAAAAACCAGGTCTCACATCTCTATTCAACCAAATCTGCACAGTTTTAGCTGGTCAAGTTATTTGTAGTGACCGTCAAAGCAGACTTTTTGTTCTGGGTTGAAAAAGCATTCCCAAATTTGCCATTCTGAAAATAACTAGTTTGTGGTATTTCAGGCCTACTTGAAATCTATCCCAAAAAGAAAATCTTACATTGAAGTTATTGATAGTGTCATTCAGAAAAACCTAAGACACACGCTAGCGTGCTGATAGAAGTGTCATTCTGTGATTAAACCTATAACTGTCACACAGCGCAAAAAAAAACAGGTCTCACTTCTCTATTCAACCAAATCTGCACAGTTTTAGCTGGTCAAGTTATTTGTAGTGACCGTCAAAGCAGACTTTTTGTTCTGGGTTGAAAAAGCATTCCCAAATTTGCCATTCTCAAAATTGTGGTGAACGGGAACAATGAGGAAAACATCTAATAAGGGACGCGGACGCGGACGTGGACATGGTCGTGGTGGTGTTAGTGGACCCTCTGGTGCTGGGAGAGGACGTGGCCGTTCTGCCACAGCCACACGTCCTAGTGAACCAACTACCTCAGGTCCCAGTAGCCAGCAGAATTTACAGCGATATTTGGTGGGGCCCAATGCCGTTCTAAGGATGGTAAGGCCTGAGCAGGTACAGGCATTAGTCAATTGGGTGGCCGACAGTGGATCCAGCACGTTCACATTATCTCCCACCCAGTCTTCTGCAGAAAGCGCACAGATGGCGCATGCAAACCAAGCCCATCGGTCTGTCACATCACCCCCATGCATATCAGGGAAACTGTCTGAGCCTCAAGTTATGCAGCAGCCTCTTATGCTGTTTGAAGACTCTGCTGCCAGGGTTTCCCAAGGGCATCCACCTAGCCCTTCCCCAGGGGTGGAAGAGATAGAATGCACTAACGCACAACCACTTATTTTTCCTGATGATGAGGACATGGGAATACCACCTCAGCACGTCTCTGATGATGACGAAACACAGGTGCCAACTGCTGCGTCTTTCTGCAGTGTGCAGACTGAACAGGAGGTCAGGGATCAAGACTGGGTGGACGACGATGCAGGGGACGATGAGGTCCTAGACCCCACATGGAATGAAGGTCGTGCCACTGACTTTCACAGTTCGGAGGAAGAGGCAGTGGTGAGACCGAGCCAACAGCGTAGCAAAAGAGGGAGCAGTGGGCAAAATCAGAACACCCGCCGCCAAGAGACTCCGCCTGCTACTGACCGCCGCCATCTGGGACCGAGCACCCCAAAGGCAGCTTCAAGGAGTTCCCTGGCATGGCACTTCTTCAAACAATGTGCTGACGACATGACCCGAGTGGTTTGCACGCTGTGCCATCAGAGCCTGAAGCGAGGCATTAACGTTCTGAACCTTAGCACAACCTGCATGACCAGGCACCTGCATGCAAAGCATGAACTGCAGTGGAGTAAACACCTTAAAAACAAGGAAGTCACTCAGGCTCCCCCTGCTACCTCTTCTGCTGCTGCCGCCTCGGCCTCTTCTGCTGCTGCCGCCGCCTCGGCCTCTTCTGCTGCTGCTGCCACCGCCTCGGCCTCTTCCTCCGCCTCTGGAGGAACGTTGGCACCTGCCGCCCAGCAAACATGGGATGTACCACCAACACCACCACCTGCGTCACCAAGCATCTCAACCATGTCACACGGCAGCGTTCAGCTCTCCATCTCACAAACATTTGAGAGGAAGCGTAAATTCTCACCTAGCCACCCTCGATCCCTGGCCCTGAATGCCAGCATTTCTAAACTACTGGCCTATGAAATGCTGTCATTTAGGCTGGTGGACACACACAGCTTCAAACAGCTCATGTCACTTGCTGTCCCACAGTATGTTGTTCCCAGCCGCCACTACTTATCCAAGAGAGCCGTGCCTTCCCTGCACAAACAAGTGTCCGATAAAATCAAGTGTGCACTGCGCAACGCCATCTGTGGCAAGGTCCACCTAACCACAGATACGTGGACCAGTAAGCTCGGCCAGGGACGCTATATCTCCCTAACTGCACACTGGGTAAATGTAGTGGCGGCTGGGCCCCAGGCGGAGAGCTATTTGGCGCACGTCCTTCCGCCGCCAAGGATCGCAGGGCAACATTCTTTGCCTCCTGTCTCCTCCTCCTCCTACTCAGCTTCCTCCTCCTCTTCTTCCACCTGCTCATCCAGTCAGCCACACACCTTCACCACCAACTTCAGCACAGCACGGGGTAAACGTCAGCAGGCCATTCTGAAACTCATATGTTTGGGGGACAGGCCCCACACCGCACAGGAGTTGTGGCGGGGTATAGAACAACAGACCGACGAGTGGTTGCTGCCGGTGAGCCTCAAGCCCGGCTTGGTGGTGTGCGATAATGGGCGAAATCTCGTTGCAGCTCTGGGACTAGCCGGTTTGACGCACATCCCTTGCCTGGCGCATGTGCTGAATTTGGTGGTGCAGAAGTTCATTCGCAACTACCCCGACATGTCAGAGCTGCTGCATAAAGTGCGGGCCGTCTGTTCGCGCTTCCGGCGTTCACACCCTGCCGCTGCTCGCCTGTCTGCGCTACAGCGTAACTTCGGCCTTCTCGCTCACCGCCTCATATGCGACGTGCCCACCAGGTGGAACTCCACCTTGCATATGCTGGACAGACTGTGCGAGCAGCAGCAGGCCATAGTGGAGTTTCAGCTGCAGCATGCACGGGTCAGTCGCACTGCGGATCAGACCCACTTCACTACCAATGACTGGGCCTCCATGCGAGACCTGTGTGCCCTGTTGCGCTGTTTCGAGTACTCCACCAACATGGCCAGTGGCGATGACGCCGTTATCAGCGTTACAATACCACTTCTATGTCTCCTTGAGAAAACACTTAGGGCGATGATGGAAGAGGAGGTGGCCCAGGAGGAAGAGGAGGAAGAGGGGTCATTTTTAGCACTTTCAGGCCAGTCGCTTCGAAGTGACTCAGAGGGAGGTTTTTTGCAACACCAGAGGCCAGGTACAAATGTGGCCAGACAGGGCCCACTACTGGAGGACGAGGAGGACGAGGATGCGGAGGAGGTGGAGGAGGATGAGGATGAAGCATGTTCACAGCGGGGTGGCACCCAAAGCAGCTCGGGCCCATCACTGGTGCGTGGCTGGGGGGAAACACAGGACGATGACGATACGCCTCCCACAGAGGACAGCTTGTCCTTACCTCTGGGCAGCCTGGCACACATGAGCGACTACATGCTGCAGTGCCTGCGCAACGACAGCAGAGTTGCCCACATTTTAACGTGTGCGGACTACTGGGTTGCCACCCTGCTGGATCCCCTGTACAAAGACAATGTGCCCACCTTACTTCCTACACTGGAGCGTGATAGGAAGATGCGCGAGTACAAGCGCACATTGGTAGACGCGCTACTGAGAGCATTCCCAAATGTCACAGGGGAACCAGTGGAAGCCCAAGGCGAAGGCAGAGGAGGAGCAAGAGGTCGCCAACGCAGCTGTGTCACGCCCAGCTCCTCTGAGGGCAGGGTTAGCATGGCAGAGATGTGGAAAAGTTTTGTCAACACGCCACAGCTAAATGCACCACCACCTGATACGGAACGTGTTAGCAGGAGGCAACATTTCACTAACATGGTGGAACAGTACCTGTGCACACCCCTCCACGTACTGACTGATGGTTCGGCCCCATTCAACTTCTGGGTCTCCAAATTGTCCACGTGGCCAGAGCTAGCCTTTTATGCCTTGGAGGTGCTGGCCTGCCCGGCGGCCAGCGTTTTGTCTGAACGTGTATTCAGCACGGCAGGGGGCGTCATTACAGACAAACGCAGCCGCCTGTCTACAGACAATGTGGACAAGCTGACGTTCATAAAAATGAACCAGGCATGGATCCCACAGGACCTGTCCATCCCTTGTGCAGATTAGATATTAACTACCTCCCCTTAATAATATATTATTCTACTCCAGGGCACTTCCTCATTCAATACTATTTTTAATTTCATTTTACCATTATATTGCGGGGCAACCCAAAGTTGAATGAACCTCTCCTCTGTCTGGGTGCCGGGGCCTAAATGTGTGACAGTGGCCTGTTCCAGTGGTGGGTGACGTGAAGCCTGATTCTCTGCTATGACATGAATACAGATTCTGCGCTGACATAAGGCCAGATTCTCTGTTACGGGACCGCTCTCCTCTGCCTGGGTGCCTGGGCCTAAATGTGTGACAGTGGCCTGTTCCAGTGTTGGCTGACGTGAAGCCTGATTCTCTGCTATGACATAAAGACAGATTCTGCGCTGACATAAGGCCAGATTCTCTGTTACGGGACCGCTCTCCTCTGTCTGGGTGCCGGGGCCTAAATGTGTGACAGTGGCCTGTTCCAGTGGTGGGTGACGTGAAGCCTGATTATCTGCTATGACATGAATACAGATTCTGCGCTGACATAAGGCCAGATTCTCTGTTACGGGACCTCTCTCCTCTGCCTGGGTGCCTGGGCCTAAATGTGTGACAGTGGCCTGTTCCAGTGGTGGGTGACGTGAAGCCTGATTCTCTGCTATGACATGAATACAGATTCTGCGCTGACATAAGGCCAGATTCTCTGTTACGGGACCGCTCTCCTCTGTCTGGGTGCCGGGGCCTAAATGTGTGACAGTGGCCTGTTCCAGTGGTGGGTGACGTGAAGCCTGATTCTCTGCTATGACATGAAGACAGATTCTGCGCTGACATAAGGCCAGATTCTCTGTTACGGGACCTCTCTCCTCTGCCTGGGTGCCTGGGCCTAAATGTGTGACAGTGGCCTGTTCCAGTGGTGGGTGACGTGAAGCCTGATTCTCTTCTATGACATGAATACAGATTCTGCGCTGACATAAGGCCAGATTCTCTGTTACGGGACCGCTCTCCTCTGTCTGGGTGCCGGGGCCTAAATGTGTGACAGTGGCCTGTTCCAGTGGTGGGTGACGTGAAGCCTGATTCTCTGCTATGACATGAATACAGATTCTGCCGCTGACATAAGGCCAGATTCTCTGTTACGGGACCTCTCTCCTCTGCCTGGGTGCCTGGGCCTAAATGTGTGACAGTGGCCTGTTCCAGTGGTGGGTGACGTGAAGCCTGATTCTCTGCTATGACATGAATACAGATTCTGCGCTGACATAAGGCCAGATTCTCTGTTACGGGACCGCTCTCCTCTGTCTGGGTGCCGGGGCCTAAATGTGTGACAGTGGCCTGTTCCAGTGGTGGGTGACGTGAAGCCTGATTCTCTGCTATGACATGAAGACTGATTCTGCGCTGACATATGTAGTGTACGGGAACTGTAATACCCGTCACTACCAAAGGTCACTTGGTGTGCTGTCGTCCCTCCTTAATTATGGGGAAGTTGTTGTATGCCAGTTTTATAAAATGTAATGTAATGTGTGTATTTCCCTGTCACTGAAACTTGCACGTACAGGCCTGCTAGGGGTGTCATTCCTACTTCTAGTCCATAGAGGGAGCTAGGGAGCCCTAGTTTATATAAAGCCCAGTCAGGGAAGTGCAAGGCAGACGGAGTCTAGTGTCTGTAATCTACAGTTGGAGATTAGACAATGTCTGAGACAAGTCCAGGCCTGAAGCCTGCTGTACAGGAGAAGATTCCCTCCTGAATTCCCATATGCAGAAGCAGGAATATCTTAGACTAAGAGCCTGAGGAACCATTCAGAAGCTGAGAGAGACAGAGGTAAAGATCAGAAGAGTCAGAGGTACTAAGAAAGACAGAGGAGGTACTTATTTAAGCCATAATCAAGGATGTAAAGCCAGACTTAGGTTAATGGGCCTTGGCGAAGAATTGCTACATTCCAGGATCAGACAGAGTTAGAGTGCAAGCTCCTTTGCTGCAAGTCCTGTGTTCAACACTCTGTAATTACCCTGCTGTACTGAATTGCCTGCATCGACCGAATTGCAAAATCGACTGTATGCTGAGGAACTGCATTTCCTCTATTGTCTCTGCTTGGAAAACCTACTAAAGTTTGAGTTCTGTTTAAATCCTACGTTTCCTCAAATTATTCCTGCATCCGCAAACGGCGTGCCACCGTTTACTTGGCACTGGCGTCACAAACTATTCCTTACCTATACCTGCCCTTGCAGAGAGTCAGCTGTACCAGGTTAGTGTATATTGCACTACATCACCCAGAAACACCTACTACACACAACTTGAGTACACTGCACCATCTCTTTTGGCGTCACGAACAGGATACGCACGCTTTCTAGTGCAAGAAGCGTGAACTTTGTGCCTTATACCGTTGCCCTGTGACCAAAGTGACAATTTTCCTGTTTTATTCAAGTGGACTTTGTGGACTGAAAATCGGACCCAAAGTGTACCAAAAACCTCTAAAAAGCGCTGTGCAGTGTTGCGCTACCCAGAGGAAGAAAATCGCCGCATTGGAGTGTGGTTTTGTGGACTTTTTACAATCCTGCTTGCTGTCAGTGAATAGACAGCGTTTGTACCTAAAGATGGCCGCTGAGCTTGCTGAATTTACTGCTGCGTCACCTTCATCCCGAAAAGGCGGGAAAAATTGGCGCCTTTCTGAGGAAAAAGCGGGAAGAAGGTCAAGGGCAGGCGCCACGGCTTATCTGGACATTTGCATGTCTGCCAGCATGGACACCGCCTTCCATATACTGGAATACCTGGGGGGCGGCTCCCCAATGCAATGGGAGGAGCTGGCTACTCTAATTGACGCGACCCTATCGCTCTCCTCAGAAGGATCGAGCATGTTGGATTGTGAACAGAGCGTTGCTGCAATGTCCGCACCTGAAATTACACAGATGTCTAATGTTGGTGTAGAGCCAGAGGAGGCTCCACCGGCCTACGCTCCGGGACCGGAGCAACCCGCCTGCCGCCCAAGGGAGAAAGAACCCGAGTCCTACTATGGCTCGTGGAGGGACTTTTTCCAACCATCTTTTAAATGGTCCTCCCTGATGGCGGAGATCCGAGAGGCCGCTATCAAGCGGAACACAAGGACTAAAATCGTCTATGAGGAACTAACCAAGACCATACATGAGAAACATACGCACACCCAACCCCGCCTGGAAAGGAGAAAGGGAGTGGTGCTGTCGTTTGACAAACCCCGTGGCTACGGGTTTATTCAGGACTATCTAACTGGCAGAGACCTCTATGTTAATCGAAGGTCTGTCAAAAGAGACTACCTCCCTTCGTACCAGCACAGCCTCCGCGAGGGAGAGGAAGTGGAGTACACCCCTGCCGAGGGCCTGCGAGGCCCTTATGCGACTGCTGTGACCCGTCCCAAGCGAGCACCTGAGGACTGGGAGGCAGAAGAAAGAGAAGACTACTCTGGCTGCGAGCGAGAACCGGAACGCTCTCCAGAGCCGGCCCATCACGCCTTTCAGGAGCGGAGCTCCTTCATTGGGCCAAACGTCTTCTGGCAGCCAACCGTGTTGGAAAAATGGGTGAGCCCTTACCCTTCCCCCGAGCTGCCTCGTCGGGAGAAGACGATATCTGAGCTGGAGCAGTTAAAAGGACTTAGTGCTACCTTCCAGAACATCCGGATGGGACGGAGACCAGACGCATCGCCAGAACCTGCAGAGGGGGAGTCCGCGTCATCGGTGACTGTACCTGCGCCGGCGGCGCCAGCAGAGGACAGCGACTCCGACACAGACAGCATCGGTGAGCAGATCGTCCGGCTGGAGGAGAAGTTGCGGGAGTTGCGCAAGACATACACCGCCAGGATCCAGACACCGCCGAGGAAGGATGAGGTAAGGGTGCCTGTCACCACCCGCCGACCGCCTTCTGTAGCCACCGCTCCGTCAGTGCCCCAGACCGGACCCGCGATTGCCGTAAATTGCTGCACCCCGAGCACCGGACCGCTTGCTGCGGCGGTGCCAAGCACGTCACACCCTGCAGTGATCATGCCAGGGCCGGCACGGTCCATCAGAGGGTTCACCCCTAGGCCTATGGGGCCAATACCTATTAGGGGCCCCTTTACCTTACAGCTGCCCCCTGATACAGTTATGTGGGCCCATCCTCCTGTGGAGGACTACTACAGACGGTACTTGCCAGCGGAGTCAAGTGATTACAATATGCCACTGTGATCAGCCTGCTAGGCCTTTGATTTATTTCTTCTGAAGTTTCATGTTAACCCTTCCAGGACAGGAGTCCTACGTTTCCTGGTCCTTTGTTGCGGCTGCCAGTTTGTCCACGGCTCAGTGGTAGGTGTTGACCACTGAAATCACCAAAGTCAGCAAGGCCAGGCTTGTTTCCAGGACCTCCTGCCTGCTTTTGCTACCCCACGCCAAGTTGTGCCTGTTCCTTTGTTGCACCTTTTACCCTTCACCCCCTTTTCAGGTTGATCAGGGGTTTTACAGCACTTTTCTTGCCGTCCGTTATTGTGCAACTTCATACTAAGGAAATGTGCCCAGAGATGGACTCCACCGCATGAGAGCCTCTGTGATTAATAAGAAATAACCTGGGTACGGACTCATGTTTGTTATTTGAGCCTCCAAGAACTTTTATACTGTTTTCTACTGTTTTATCATGGACTTATTCATTGTCATGGACTATCCTGGTTCTAATGTTACGCTGTGCCAGGTCAGCGCCCCCGTTCCATTCACTATCCTGAGAGAAGAGAACGACGCCCCTTGTCACTACCCTTCACCTTTGCCAATTGGACCTGATGTAAATGTAAATGCAGATGGATGACATATATGTATGCCTGCATGTCTCTTTTTCTATTTCAGGTAGAGATTCCAGTTGGGAGACCCATGATGGAGTACGAGGTCGTACTCAGCTTAAAGCAGTGGGGTATGTAGTGTACGGGAACTGTAATACCCGTCACTACCAAAGGTCACTTGGTGTGCTGTCGTCCCTCCTTAATTATGGGGAAGTTGTTGTATGCCAGTTTTATAAAATGTAATGTAATGTGTGTATTTCCCTGTCACTGAAACTTGCACGTACAGGCCTGCTAGGGGTGTCATTCCTACTTCTAGTCCATAGAGGGAGCTAGGGAGCCCTAGTTTATATAAAGCCCAGTCAGGGAAGTGCAAGGCAGACGGAGTCTAGTGTCTGTAATCTACAGTTGGAGATTAGACAATGTCTGAGACAAGTCCAGGCCTGAAGCCTGCTGTTCAGGAGAAGATTCCCTCCTGAATTCCCATATGCAGAAGCAGGAATATCTTAGACTAAGAGCCTGAGGAACCATTCAGAAGCTGAGAGAGACAGAGGTAAAGATCAGAAGAGTCAGAGGTACTAAGAAAGACAGAGGAGGTACTTATTTAAGCCATAATCAAGGATGTAAAGCCAGACTTAGGTTAATGGGCCTTGGCGAAGAATTGCTACATTCCAGGATCAGACAGAGTTAGAGTGCAAGCTCCTTTGCTGCAAGTCCTGTGTTCAACACTCTGTAATTACCCTGCTGTACTGAATTGCCTGCATCGACCGAATTGCAAAATCGACTGTATGCTGAGGAACTGCATTTCCTCTATTGTCTCTGCTTGGAAAACCTACTAAAGTTTGAGTTCTGTTTAAATCCTACGTTTCCTCAAATTATTCCTGCATCCGCAAACGGCGTGCCACCGTTTACTTGGCACTGGCGTCACGAACTATTCCTTACCTATACCTGCCCTTGCAGAGAGTCAGCTGTACCAGGTTAGTGTATATTGCACTACATCACCCAGAAACACCTACTACACACAACTTGAGTACACTGCACATGAAGCCAGATTCTCTGCTATGGCATGAAGAGACTGATTCTCTGCTGACGTGAAGCCAGATTCTCTGCTATGGGACCTCTGTCCAATTGATATTGGTTCATTTTTTTTTTTTTAATTTTAATTTTAATTCATTTCCCTATCCACATTTGTTTGCAGGGGATTTACCTACATGTTGCTGCCTTTTGCAGCCCTCTAGCTCTTTCCTGGGCTGTTTTACAGCCTTTTTAGTGCCCAAAAGTTCGGGTCCCCATTGACTTCAATGGGGTTCGGGTTCGGGACGAAGTTCGGATCGGGTTCGGATCCCGAACATTTCCGGGAAGTTCGGCCGAACTTCTCGAGCCCGAACATCCAGGTGTTCGCTCAACTTTACCTACAACCTAACGGTCTCAACATAGAATGGGACATGAAGGCAGTTAGCATGAATTGAATGTAATCACCAGCTTAGATAGATTTCAGTGTCCATTAGTGGCTTCTGTATGGTATGTGTAGGAAAATAGGTGGTTTGGGTGTGGGGTGGGTTGACAGAGGATCCAGCATATTGGGGTTTAATGTGGTCCTTAGTAGATTAATAGTATCCTTACCATAGGTGTGTTTATATATATGTAGGTATTTGGGTAATAAGTACAATCTTCCGATCGGATACAATATGTACAAATGATAATGAAAAGTGACGCCTTATCACATGTGCGGCCCATGTTCATCCCAGAACACACACATTTGTATTGGCATTGAAGTCAGACACTATTTTATGAATGTAGCAATGTGTTGGCGATTTTTATGTGTGCAATGTCTACATACGATTATATAAAAAAATCTTTGATTTTATAACAAAAAAAATTTATGATTTTAAATAATCGAATGTTTTATCGATATAAATAATCAAATGTTTTATTGATATGAATTTTATACGATTATATATGAATCCTGATTATAGAATTGTTTTAAAAAATCGTCGATTTAAAAAAATCTGTGATTTTAAATAATCGAATATTTTATCTATATTTTTAAATAATCGAATGTTTTATCGATATGAATTTATACGATTATATATGAATCCTGATTCGGGAAACCGGATATGACATCAGAGTTGGGAGGAATAAAAACACAGCTTCGGCTGATTAGTTTGTAACGCCCCAGATGAAGCTAAGGCGAAACCCGGGTCGGGCATCTATATACGCTTTTTACCAATGGATGTTTGTAAGTACAATAAATCTTACTGAATATTAAACACCCTGGGTATTGCACTATGTTCTGTTTCTCCTGAAGGAGAGAAAAAATTTTGCTGGTCGGTATCGGGATATTGGAGATGCACTGGTGATATCGTGGAATCTCCATAGAATCTTCCTGTAAGTGAAACTCCTATCTGAAGAGAGATGCCTGTGGTAAGTTGTATTCAGTCTGTAGGTCTGAGAACGTTTTAAAAAAAATATTCTCGTATACTTGAGTGAGGTATTTGATGCCCCTTCGCGGCCAGAACTCAAAATCAGGTAGAGAGTTTAGTTCCATCAGTTTGGAATTCCCCCACAAAGGCGTAACTTGGGTAAGTGTACTACTTTTCCCTCCATCCTCTCCCACCACCACAGAGGCATTCCATGCATTGATCACCCCACCATTAGTGTAGTGAGATGTTTTACCGGGTATTTCCCTGCTCTATACACTAAGTTTGTCATAGCTTCATAAGATACCATGAGGGCCGCCTCCAATACCACCGCCGGATTATAAGGGTCTGCCTTCATCCACCAGGCCGCATAGTTTAATTGTGTCGCAATATAGTATAGATACATATCTGGGAGTGCTAGGCCGCCTCTCTCGTTAGTAGCTTTCAAAGTATCTCTGGCTATGCTCGGGACAGATTTATTCCATAAAAATGGCGTTAGTATGCGATCTAGGGTCTGAAAGTGAGATTTCAGTAAAGTTAAGGGTGTTGCTCTATATATGTATAATAACTTAGGAAGAAGGATCATTTTGAATATATTAATACGTCCTATCAGAGACAGCGGTAATGCCTCCCAAGCTTTCAGTTTTTGCGAGATGTGTTTAACTACTGGGTTTATGTTCAAAGCAACAAATTGGGTGACATCTTTGTGTATAACTATTCCCAGGTACATGAAAGTATTTACCACCTGAAGCGATGACCTAGATGAGACACTCCGAGGGGACAACTCATCGACCAGATATAATGTTGATTTGGCCCAATTCACACGTAGTCCCGGGAATGATCCATACAGGTCAACTATCTCCAGTAGAGCTTCCAAGGAGGGACCTACATCTCCTAAGTATATCAGCATATCATCCGCATAAAGTGAGTTTGGAAATACCTGCAATATCCCAACCTTGCATCCTATTACTACCCGCTATATACACTGATAGCGGTTCCATTATTAACCACCTCCCGACCGCCTAACGCAGGGATGCGTCCTGCGGGCGGCCGGGTTATTCCTCCTTGACGCATCTATGCGTCATCTCGCGAGACGCAACTTTTAAAATAACGAACCACCAGCCATATAATACATTATATTTATAAATATAATGTGTTAAATGGCTTCTGTGCTCTCTGCTGGGTCCTTTTCGTCGGTTGGTCCCAGCAGAGAGCACAGATCACAGTGAGTACACCAAACACTACATATTTAGCCCCAGATCACCCCCCATCACCCCAATTAACCCCTTGATCACCCCTGTCAATCACTAGTGAAAGGGAAAAAAGTGATCAGTGTAAACTGTCACTTTTTTTTCCCACTGGTATTGACTGTTAGGTTTAGGTTAGTTTAGGCCCCTTTGGTAGGTAGGTAGCTTCAGTTAGCGCCCAGCCCACCGCACCGCAGTCACTGATTCGCTGATTAGCGTATCGCTAATCAGCATTGGTACTTTATAATATCTGTAAGTGATCAGAACTGATCACAGTCAGATCTATAATAGTATTAGTCTCACCTTAGCTCGCCCTGTGTTTGCCCGATCAGGCCTGATCGTTCGCCCACACTTGTTTGCCCAATCAGGCCTGATCGGTCGCCCACAAGTGAGTTCACCCACGCCCGCCCCGCCGCAGTGACAAAAATCTGTATATTTTTTTATCACTACACAATCACTACACAAGCGCTGCGGCAATAAAAAAAAATCAGTTTTGATATTTTTTATCAATCGCAGCGGCCTCCTGTACTTCGCGAGCCTCCCGTTTGTAAGACAGGCTTGCTTTTTTTCTTGGGTAATCTAAGGGAATACCCCCTAAATTTACTTGACCAAATGGCAAGGAAAGGGTATTCTTCTGAAGAGGCCTACAGGTTTCTGACCCAGTCGGATGAGGAATGGGAACTCTCATCTGACGAATCCAGCGGGTCAGAATACGAACCTGTAGAAAGCAGTGGCAGTCTGACCCAAAGTTCGGACGATGAGGTTGAGGTCCCTGATACCACCAGACGTACCCGGGCCCATGTTGCTAGACCACAGGTTGCGCAGGATCCGCTTCAAGGGCAGCCGAGTGGGGCTGGCGCTGATGGATTACGTGGTAAGGCATACACCAGCAGTGCAGCCCATCCTGGACCTAGTACCAGCACTGCCGTAGAACATGGTGAAGTGGCGAGCACCAGAAGAGAAGGAGAAGCTGGTACGGTGGCACGTGCAGGAGGTTCCCCCGTCGCAGCCACCGCACAGACAGGCCCGTAGAGCCCCTAGAGTCCCTGAGGTGCTGGCAAACCCTTATTGGCAGCCCCCATCTTCAGCCGCACCAGTAGTTCCCCCTTTCACCGCCCAGTCTGGAGTTCGGGTTGAGACAGCTCAGATCGGATCGGCACTGTTTTTTTTTTTCAGCTGTTCTTCACTGCAGAGCTCTTTGACTTAGTCGTGGCAGAAACAAACCGGTATGCCACTCAATTTATAGCCGCCAACCCCGGAAGCTTTTATGCCCAGTCTTTCCGGTGGAAACCCGTCCAAGTTTCCGAACTTAAGACTTTTCTGGGCCTTCTCCTCAACATGGGCCTGACAAAAAAGCATGAATTGCGGTCATATTGGTCCACGAACCCAATTCATCACATGCCCATGTTCTCTGCTGCCATGTCCAGGACACGATTTGAGACCACGAGCGACATTTCCCCAATGTCGTTGTTGGTACCTCAAACCAAGCGTCACCCCGAAAAAGATGTCGTGTCTGTAGCAGGAGTGGAATAAGGCGTGACACCCGCTATTTCTGTCCTGACTGCCCTATGCTTAGGGGAGTGTTTCCAGAAGTACCACACACAGGTACACTTAGTATAGGGATTGCGTGACACAGGACAGGCACACAGGGGTCTTAGGGCCTTTTCACACAGAGCTGCTGCAAATCTCTCCTTTCACCTGGGACAAAGTGCATAATGTACTTCGCCACATCTCTGGGCGATTTGCGCTTTGCATATTGTCCCATGGGGAAGGAGAGGTTTGACCTCTAAAGGTAAAAAAATAAAAAATAAAAATCACAGGTAAGCAAAAAAGTTAATGTTCCAAAAGTTCAATAAAGTTTATAAAAGTTAATGTTCTGTTCAAATGTTATATAAAGTTAATGTTAATAAATTTATTGCGTTGCGGCCTGTTTTTTTTTTTTTTTTACCTTCTAGGTGGACCAAGCGATCAACCAGCTGCAGCACTGATGTCCATTCAGACAGAAGCATTGCGCTGCTGTCAGATTACACAAAGTCGGTGTATGCGGCGCTGCAAGACCAGATTTCTCCTCTGCAGTAAAAAAGATACGTTTGCCGATGCTTATGAGCTGAGGGGCGGCGTTCATATGCTTTGGCAAAATTTTTTTATAAAAAAATAAAAAATTATGGCAATGATTTATTCATCCACATCGATTGATGTGAATGGAGAAATCGGGTTTGCCAGGGCATACGAGCTGAGTGGGTTTGGATGTTGGGCGGAGCTCCTATGTCCTGGCAGACGCCTTTCCCCTCCTTTTTTTTTTTGCGCATTTTTTGGCAGAGATTTTTTCATCCACATTGATCGATGCTAATGAAGAAATCTGTGCCGTTCATTTTTTCTTTAAGCCCAGAGGCTGAACGAAAAAAAATAATCTCATTACCCGTAGGCTCAATATAAGGAGAATAGCAGAAACTCCTAATGCTGGCCATACATGCAATGATTGTGGAGACCCTCAAATGCCAGGGCAGTACAAACACCCCACAAATAACCCCATTTTGGAAAGAAGACACCCCAAGGTATTCGCTGAGGGGCATATTGAGTCCATGAAAGATTGAACTTTTTGTCCCAAGTTAGCGGAAAGGGAGACTTTGTGAGAAAAAAAATATATATATCTATTTCCGCTAACTTGTGCCAAAAAAAAAAATCTTCTATGGACTCGCCATGCCCCTCATGGAATACCTTGGGGTGCCTTCTTTCCAAAATGGGGTCACTTGTGGGGTATTTATACTGCCCTGGCATTTTAGGGGCCCTAAAGCGTGAGAAGAAGTCTGGAATCAAAATGTCAAAAAATGCCCTCCTAAAAGGTACTCATTGGAATTTGGGCCCCTTTGCGCACCTAGGCTGCAAAAAAGTGTCACACATGTGGTATCGCCATACTCAGGAGAAGTAGGGCAATGTGTTTTGGGGTGTCTTTTTACATATACTCATGCTGGGTGAGAGAAATATCTCTGTAAAATGACAACTTTGTATAAAAAAATGGGAAAAGTTGACTTTTACAGAGATATTTCTCTCACCCAGCATGGGTATATGTAAAAATACACCCCAAAACACATTGCCCTAGTTCTTCTGAGTACGGCGATACCACATGTGTAACACTTTTTTGCAGCCTAGGTGCGCAAAGGGGCCCAAATTCCAATGAGTACCTTTACGATTTCACAGGGCATTTTTTACGCATTTGGATTCCAAACTACTTCTCATGCTTTAGGTCCCCTAAAATGCCAGGGCAGTATAAATACCCCACAAGTGACCCCATTTTGGAAAGAAGACACCCCAAGGTATTTCGTGAGGGGCATGGCGATTTCATGTAAAAATTAATTTTTTTGTCACAAGTTAGTGGAATATGAGACTTTGTAAGAAAAAAATAAATAAAATTTCCGCTAACTTGTGCAAAAAAAATAAAAAATTCTAGGAACTCGCCATGCCCCTCATTGAATACCTTGGGGTGTCTTCTTTCCAAAATGGGGTCACTTGTGGGGTATTTATACTGCCCTGGCATTTTAGGGGCCCTAAAGCGTGAGAAGTAGTTTGGAATCCAAATGCGTAAAAAATGCCCTGTGAAATCCTAAAGATACTCATTGGAATTTGGGCCCCTTTGTGCACCTAGGCTGCAAAAAAGTGTCACACATGTGGTATCGCCGTACTCAGGAGAAGTAGGGCAATGTGTTTTGGGGTGTATTTTTAGATATACCCATACTGTGTATGAGAAATATCTCTGTAAAATGACAACTTTGTATAAAAAAATGGGAAAAGATGTCTTTTACAGAGATATTTATCTCACCCAGCATGGGTATATGTAAAAATACACCCCAAAAGACATTGGGCTACTTCTTCTGAGTACGGCGATACCACATGTGTGACACTTTTTTGCAGCCTAGGTGCGCAAAGGGGCCCAAATTCCATTGAGTACTTTTAGGATTTCACAGGGCATTTTTACGCATTTCCAAACTACTTCTCACGCTTTAGGGCCCCTAAAATGCAAGGGCAGTATAAATACACCAAAAGTGACCCCATTTTGGAAAGAAGACACCCGAAGGTATTTCGTGAAGGGCATGGCGAGTTCATGTAAAATTTAATTTTTTTGTCACAAGTTAGTGGAATATGAGACTTTGTAAGAAAAAAATATATAAATTCCATTTCCGCTAACTTGTGACAAAAAGTTTTGTGCACCATAGTTTGTAAACGCTATAACTTTTACCCAAACCAATAAATATACACTTATTGCATTTTTTTTTTTAATCAAAGACATGTAGAACAATAAATTAAGAGAAAAATGTATATAGAAATGTAGTTTTATTAGAAAAATTTTACAACAGAAAGTGAAAAATGTCATTTTTTTGCAAAAATTTCGGTCAATTTTGATTAATATCAAAAAAAGGAAAAATGTCAGCAGCAATGAAATACCACTAAATGAAAGCTCTATTAGTGAGAAGAAAAGGAGGTAAAATTCATTTGGGTGGTAAGTTGTATGACCGAGCAATAAACCGTGAAAGTAGTGTAGTGCAGAATTGTAAAAAGTGGTCTGGTCATTAAGGGGGTTTAAGCTAGGGGAGCTGAGGTGGTGCCCCTTTCCAGCACAAACGGTTTGGACAAATATCCATTAACTCTAACTCTAGCCGTCGGTCGTAAGTATAGCAGGTGCAACCACTGGAGGAAATTTTGGGGGACCCCCAATTTTTTTAGGACTTCCCACATAAAACCCCACTCCACCAAATCAAACGCCTTCTCGTTATCCAATGAGGCGATCGCTCTGTTTCCTGCATTATTATGCGTAATTTGTAAGTTTGTAAAAAGGCGTCTCAGATTTATGTTTGTCGTTTTCCCAGGCATAAAACCAGATTGATCCATACCTACTACGGATGAAATGACCGACGACAACCTGTTAGCCAGCACCTTAGCCAACAACTTAGCGTCTGAATTTTTCAACCATATGGGCCTATATGATCCACACTGATCCGGAGGCTTCCCCACTTTGTGTATGATACCACTTTAGTAGCTTCATGAAACAAAGCTGGCAAGGCTCCACCCTCGAGAGCATACATGAATAGTTTACTGAGCCTCTGGCTCACTTCCTCAATCTGAAAATTGTACCACTCCACAGGGAAGCCATCTGGACCAGGAGTTTTCCCTTTTGCCATGGACAATATTGCATGTTGGACTTCCTGTGGAACCAGAGGGCCATTTAGTGATTGCATCTCTGAGTGTGCTAACTCGGCCACAGGGATAGTGTCTAGAAAAAGCATTATTTCCTCCGCGGATCTGGTAGCTTTAGAGAAATATAGGGATGAGTAATAACTGGCAAACTGGTCACATATTTCCTCTGGTGCAGTAAAGAGTACACCCTGTCCATCCCTAATTGCTGGTACTACTGTTTGTGGGGTTTCTGTTTTAACCAGATACGCCAAAATTTTCCCACTCTTATTCCCCTCAGCAAAGATGCTTTGCTTCTGAACCATAAGGCGTTTCTGCGTGAATTCCGTTAAGTATAAAGAATACTGCCTTTGAGCAAGAAGCCAAAGTGATTGAAGCTCTGGCGTGGGGTCAGCTACGTATGCTCTTTCTGCAAGATCTAACTTTTCCTCTAATTTCACCCATGAGGAGAGTAGTTCCTTTCTATGTGTTGCTATTGCCACTATTAATACGCCTCTTAAGACTGCCTTACTTGCATCTCATACCACCAGTGGATTGGATAAGCCCTCATTAACTTCCCAGTAAGCTGAAATGGCTTCCTTACAGGCCACCCCCACCAGAAGAACATCCAACCACATCGGATTCAATCGCCACGTAGAACGCGGCCTACCGCTCGGTAGTGTAAGGACTATCTGCAGGGGAGCATGATCTGAGATACCTTTCGGTACGTATTCCTCAGCTTTCACCCACCTTAGCCTGCCTGATTTGTGAAGGCCAAATCAATGCGGGAAAATGAGTTAACAGAGGCCGAGTGACAGAAATATTGTTTTGCATTACAGTGCAGGTCCCTCCATATCTCTGTCAAGTGATGCGCCTGCGCCCAATATAGTAGTGCGGGGTTATGCCTGGGAGATGGCCTAAGTCTATCGAGATCCCTATCTAGAATGGCATTAAAATCCCCCAGAATAAACAAGGGAACCGCAGGAAGTGTAACCACTTTAGCCATGATTCGGTCGACCACTTCCCTCTCAAATGGTGGGGGTACATAGATACCTACTATAAAGACCTCACACCCTCTAATGTTAACCTTCAGCAATACGTAATTCCCTGCTGGATCAATGTGCATGGACATCAGCTGAAACGGAAGAGTCTTACTGACCAGTATGGATACCCCTCTAGCGTAGTTAGAGTAGGTCGCATGATAGACGTATCCCACCCACGGTCTTTTAACCGCCAACACTTTTTGACCCCGAAGATGAGTTTCCTGAAAGATAAGAACATCTGGGTTATACTTCTTAATGTAATTAAACACTAGCGCTCTCTTGACCTTGTCATTCAGTCCCTGGACATTCCAGGAAATTAGCTTACATATAGCCATTGTTGCTTAGGAAATATATCCCACTCCCCTCTAGATTCTATAGTGTCACTGCCGCATTCACACACACACACACACACACACACACACACACACACACACACATACCAACTTGCAATTAAAGTAGAACATCCCACTCCGCCCCCACCCTGCCCAGACATCCCAACTCGTCTAAGCTTCTATATCCCTAACCAACTAATCCTTTAGCCTAAACTAAGGAAGACACAGTCTAAAACAGCGGTCCCCAACCGCCGGGCCGCGGCCCAGGACCGGGCCGTGGAAGATTGTTAGCCGGGCCGCGGCGATCAGGGCAGTCTTTAACTCTGTACTAATGAAGCGCTTCCATTATGGAAGCGCTTCATTAGTACAGAAGGACCAGGGAGCGGTGAAGGATCTGTACTCACTACTTCCTGGTCCTCGGCTCGGCTATCGGCTGTGCATGGCTGCGCACAGCATGAGGTCTCTCTGTGACCTCACACTGTGCGCTGCTATACACAGCCAGCCGACAGCAGAATGAAGAATGAAGAGGATCGCGATGGTGACCAGGAGCAGGAGAGGTAAGTGTTTTTTTTTATTTTATTTTATTTGCTCTGGGGGCTGATGGCTGACCTGGGGGACATGGGACTGACATGAAGGGCTAATGGGGGGCTTATGGCTGACATGAGGGGCTAATGGGGGGCTTATGGCTGACATGAGGGGCTAATGGGGGGCTTATGGCTGACATGAGGGACTAATGGGGGGCTTATGGCTGACATGAGGGGCTAATGGGGGGGCTTATGGCTGACATGAGGGGCTAATGGGGGCTTATGGCTGACATGAAGGGCTAATGGGGGGCTTATGGCTGATATGAGGGGCTAATGGGGGCTTATGGCTGACATGAGGGGCTAATGGGGGGCTTATGGCTGATATGAGGGGCTAATGGGGGGCTTATGGCTGACATGAGGGGCTAATGGGGGCTTATGGCTGACATGAGGGGCTAATGGGGGGCTTATGGCTGACATGAGGGGCTAATGGGGGGCTTATGGCTGACATTGGGGGGCTTATGGCTGACATTGGGGGGGTTTATGGCTGACATTGGGGGGGTTTATGGCTGACATTGGGGGCTGATAGATGGCTAAAGGTTTGGGGGTTGATCTGAGCCATTGGGGGTCTGATCTGGGGTCTGATCTGAGGTCTGATTAACATTGGGGGTCTGATTGCTGGTCTGACCTGAGGTGTAATGAAATTTTTTTTTTTTTTAATCTTCTCCTCTAAAACTAGGTGCATATTATAGGGCGAAAAATACGGTACAGTGCAGCAGAGACCAGTGCAGCAGAGACCATAGTCAGTTTATATAGTCATTATATAGTGTTATATATTTTAATATGCACCTTGTGTTTTGTTATGCGCGTGAATCAGTCAGCCCCGCCCACCCCTAGGCCCCGCCCCAGAACCCCCGCCCACTTCCCCCCAGTCCCTGGGAAAATTGTCTTGCATGAAACCGGTCCTTGGTGCAAAAAAGGTTGGGGACCACTGGTCTAAAACATAGTATAGGACCTAAATCCCTTAAAACTATTCAATTCCAGAAATGTAGTCCTGAACTAACATTAACCCCTGTCAGAAATAATATTTTATAGTATTTCTAAGCTATCCTGCTTACTGTGTGAAGAATCATATCCGTCCAGTAGCAGCTGAGGTGCTCTGCATGTCCAGATCAGAACAATCAGAACCCCATCTGGAGAGTAGGACACTTGTAGCAGTTCTCTGCAATACCATAGTCCCTCTCTTCATCTCGGACGATGTTGATCGATCCAGTTGGCTGCTTCCTGGAAGAATCTAGCTCTGTCACCCTCTTGGATTGTCAGCTTGGCCGGGTATATCATTGCATACTTGATTCCCAGCTCTCGAAGACGTGCCCTGATATTTGAAAACTGTCGACGTTGTTTCTGAACCTCGATTGTAAAATCAGGGTAAAAGGATAACTTCGCATTTTCAATGTGAATGTCCTTCTTTTGTCTGGCCGCTGCCAGGATAGCATCCCGGTCTCTGTAGTTTAATATTTTCATTATGAAAGGTCTGGGAGCCGCCCCTGAAGGTAGCGGTCTTGTAGGGATCCTGTGAGCTCTCTCCACCACAAAACTGGATGACAACTCAATGGGACACAATATAGTGCGAATCAATTGCTCAGCATATACTTCTGGGGCAGAACCTTCAACCCTTTCGGGTAGTCCCAGGATTCTGACATTATTTCTTCTATTATGGTTTTCCACATCTTCTACTCTGGCAAGCAGGATTTTCACCTGTTGTTGCAGGTCTCTGGTTGTTGCAGACGTAGTGTTTGCAGAGTCTTCAACATCACCCAGGCGGCGTTCAACCTGTTTAGTGCGGTCCCTCATTTTGTCCATATCATGTCGTAAACAATTGATGTCGCTCTGTAAGTGATTAATCTTTGTCGTTAGCGCCACCTGACATACAGCTATAGCGGTCATTATCTTGTCAGTTTGGAGCTCAGCATTCACAGCGCCATTCTGGTTCGGATCCATCTCAGTCTGGCTCATATTATCTACTACTCTTTTGCTGATGTAGATACAGCAGATGACCCATAAGTGAGCTCGGTAACTGGCTTCTGGTATTCACAATTACTGAGGAGGGGGTAAAATCAATAACCCTGTAAGCTTCCAGCAGAGTATTGCAGCAGTCACCAATGAAAGTCACACCATAAGAAGGGGTATGAACGACAATACAGTCCGTTATCTTTATGTGTGAAACAGTCGCATGTGGCAGGGTCCCCCTTCGGCTATTTAGCCTATATCACTTTGGAGTATTTGCTTCACCACCTACAAGGGCACTGAATAGCTCCTTCACCCTCTTCTCTCCTCAAGGGTTAACTTCTTCCCCCTTGCTTATACACTCCCCTAAAGAATTATTAGGAACACCATACTAATATGATGTTGGACCCCCTTTTGCCTTCAGAACTAACTTAATTCTATGTGGTATTGATTCAGCAAGGTGCTGATAGCATTCTTTAGAAATGTTGGCCCATATTGATAGGATAGCATCTTGAAGTTGATGTAGATTTGAGGGATGCACATCCAGGGCACGAAGCTCCCGTTCCACCACCCCAAAGATGCTCTATTGGGTTGAGATCTGGTGACTGTGGGGGCCATTTTAGTACAGTGAACTCATTGTCATGTTCAAGAAACCAATTTGAAATGATTCGAGCTTTGTGACATGGTGCATTATCCTGCTGGAAGTAGCCATCAGAGGATGGATACATGTTCTCATTCTGTTTACACCAAATTCGGACTCTACCATTTGAATGTCTCAACAGAAATCGAGACTCATCAGACCAGGCAACATTTTTCCAGTCTTCAACAGTCCAATTTTGGTGAGCTCGTGCAAATTGTAGCCTCTTTTTCCTATTTGTAGTGAAGATGAGTGGTACCCGGTGGGGTCTTCTGCTGTTGTAGCCCATCCGCCTCAAGGTTGTGCGTGTTGTGGCTTCACAAATGCTTTGCTGCATACCTCGGTTGTAACAAGTGGTTATTTCAGTCAACGTTGCTCTTCTATCAGATTGAATCAGTCGGCCCATTCTCCTCTGACCTCTAGCATCCACAAGGCATTTTTGCCCACAGGACTGCCGCATACTGGATGTTTTTCCCTTTTCACACCATTCTTTGTAAACCCTAGAAATGGTTGTGCGTGAAAATCCCAGTAACTGAGCAGATTGTGAAATGCTCAGACCGGCCCGTCTGGCACCAACAACCATGCCACGCTCAAAATTGCTTAAATCACCTTTCTTTCCCATTCTGACATTCAGTTTGGAGTTCAGGAGATTGTCTTGACCAGGGCCACACCCCTAAATGCATTGAAGCAACTGCCATGTGATTGGTTGACTAGATAATTGCATTAATGAGAAATAGAACAGGTGTCTCTAATAATTCTTTATGTGAGTGTATGCTGCCAGGTGTAGAGAGGAGAGATTTCTCCTCCCCCAAGCGATGTCCTCGCTCCCAAGCAAAGTGTTCGTGACTTGCCAGCACCAGAGCACACTGAAGCTCATGTACCTGCGTTCCCGCTTACAGTCAGTATCGGGTCTCCTCTGCAATGCCGCTGGCACTTGCGTTCATCAAACCGCCTCCTCCCAGTCCAAGATGGTCACCGTCCGCACCAGGTAAGGAGGAGTCCTTCTCTATTCTGGCCACCGGATCCTCAGGGACACCACCAGACACCCGATATGTCTCACCGGGTGATTCCTCCGTGCTTCAGATAGCAAATAATACCCTTTAGAGTAGTGTTTAGACAAGAATTGGCAGGAAATCTTCAGGATGGCAGGGGAGCTCATTCAGCGTGCATCTTCATTCCATGCCCGGCAGACCACGCCCCCCCCCCCCCACCTTTTCTTTTTCAGAGCTCCTTTGCAAAATGAAAGGTGGAATGCTGGTGACACCCAACTATATACTTCATCCCTTGAAATCACCCCTGCTTTACTTAGAAACACCAGTGATTGTCTGGCAGATGTCTCTAACATAATGTCCTCTCTGTATTTAAAACTTATTCTCTAAAAAATTTTACTTCTTGTCTTTCCCCCCATCTACTAAATCACCTAAACTTGATATTTCAATTTCAGTCTGCGGCACAATCATAACTCCTGAGCAGCATGCCCGCTGTCTTGGGGTCATGTTTGACTCAGATCTTTCCTTTGTTCCCCATATCCAATCAATTGCACTCTTTTGTCGTCTGCACCTCAAGAACATCACCAGAATCCACCCTTTTCTTACGGTGGAAACAGCCAAAATTCTTGTTGTTGCCTTGATTCATTCTCATCTTGACTACTGTAATTCATTACTAATCGGTCTCCCTCTCACTTAACTCTCCCCTGTTCAGTCTGTCGTAAATGCTGCAGCCAGGCTCATCTATCTGTACACCCGCTAAACTGATGATACTAGCCTGTGTCACTTCACTGGTTGCCCATCCACCACAGAATAAGCGCTCCACAGTGCTGCACCTCCTTATATCTCCTCCCTCATCTCCGTCTACCACCCTACTCATGCTCTCCATATGCCAGTGATCTAAGATTAACATCCTCCATAATCCGTACCTCTCATTCCCGTCTTCAAGACTTTTCTCGAGCTGCACCTACTCTCTAGAATGCTCTGCCCGGAATATCAGGTTAATTCCCACCTTTCCTACCGTCAAACATGCCTTAAAAACACATCTTTTCAGGCAGACTTATAATGCTTCCTAAACTGACTGTTCACCAAGTAACCCCTCCCCCATCCCCCAACTCTTTAGACCTGAACTCAATCTACTAACAGTCCCACACCCTAAGCAGGTGGGCCTACACCACTGCTTTCAGTACAAAAGTGGCTCAATTACTACATATCACAATCAACTACCCTTTGTGTCACCCCTCACTCCTAGTGTTTCAATTGTATATTAGCCAGTAACTTTGTGATGTCTTTTGTTTTGTATATAAACCCTCTGAATTGTAAAGCGCTGCAGAATATGGTGGCGCTATATGAATAAACATTATTATTAATCTGATTGGTTGCTATGGGCAACTAAACCAATTCTACTTTACACCAGTTTGATAAATCTCCTCCAATGTCCCCTGAAATGTTTCAACATAGTTTTGGCATCTTCAAGGGTATGTGGCAGTGCATCGTTTTCTCCCACAGTCCAAAAACACACAGGTTAATTGGCTTCCTATTAAATTGTCTCTAGAGTGATTGTTTGCAGATAATTAAAAAAAATATTTTATTTAAATGTGATTTTATTGTGCAAAAGTTTTAAAATGGATTCTACTTAATGATGTTAGTTCCCCTTTAAGAAATAAAACAGAGACAACAATGATAGCTGATGTTGTCATAGCAACCAGTCTGTTCTCTTCTATTCTGTATTAGGTTCTAGAACATGGATACCTAGTACATATGTGAATTGCATGCAGGTTTTCCTCACACTTCATACATTGGGGGTGAAGTGAACACTTACCTACCGTGTGATTACTGCTAAATTACAGGAAAGGAATTTACTAAAATAGATCTCCAGAGCTGAAAAAGTAAAGTATAGTAAGTGTAATATGTCATAATATGTAATCAGATATTGGGGTAAATTTACTAAGACCTATGTGTCATACGTTTGTATTAATATGCACTTTAATGCCAAATTTATTAAGAGGTATGTCTCTTTGGAGCATCTCTCTGGCAGTCCATGGGGCAGAAATAAAAGCTATGCTGGCTATGAGCTGAAACAGACATGTGCTATATCTTTGGAGGCCATGCCACCTAAGCCCCACCCACAATGTTAATTGATAAGAGCGTAAAAGTAGGAAAATTTGCAGATTTTTTGTGGAATGCCACTTGTTCAGAGCTACCCTGTAAGCCAGTGTCCTGAATGGCAGGTATACATATTTATCCATCTACTATTCAATTTGCATACAGTAGCCCCCCCTAGTGGTGACTACCTTTGGGGAGCTTGCTTGCTTTTCCCTATTTTGGATGACTCTTGGACAGTCAAGGACTGCAGGCAAATATGATGAGGTCTTAGACAAAACTATATTATTACGGTGCATTAATATCAGCACGCTATGTTGTTGATGTGGTAGTCGCTGTGACTGATGAATTACATGAGTTACATAGCTGCAAACATAATTTGGGACATATAAACTCTGCCACTCCCAGAAAACTCCCACATACCGTTCACTTTGGGTAAATTTTGAAAAGCCCCGCCCTCTGTCATTGTCCCCACCCATTTCCTGTGCATTTTCTGGAACTTTAGCAGCTAATTTGTTACATGAAAGTAATATTTACTTTCACTAAACCTTTAGTAGTTTCTGGATAGCACCTATATTACATCTTTGAAAATTCTCAATTTAAAAACAGGAAAGGTAGTGTTACCACGACAACCAGACAGCTCACTATTGTTTTCTATGAGGTTTTTGAACTAGCTGGTTTACACTTCTGTGGTAATGTAGCGTTAAATGCTTCAATATACCTTCTATATCAATTTCTTGCATTCTTAAGATCTATTTTTGCTGTCGTTCAATAGAAGTCCTATTGTTTATTTCTAGTTCTAGATAAAAATCTGACCCGGTTATGTGATGGACACGCGGCTATATTACATGTGTATGTATCACATAACTAGGACAGGTTTTATTCCCTGGAAGTAAACCATGAATGTGTATTAAAACAAAGCAACTGACTTGACACCTACCCCTTGAGAGCCAGGCCTCGTCAAGAGTTGGGCTGCATTTAAGAGTTGGGCTGCATTTGTAGCTCTTTTATTGGAGTTCCAATAATAGCTGCCTGCTCATTTAGCTAATTTCAGAACTCCCATAGAAGTAAATGGGGAGAGCCTTACACGTATGTCCATGTCTACATTCACTGTGGCTGCAAGATAGGGCCCTGTGGTGAGAGCTGAACAGGCTTGTGAAGGTTATATTTAGAGATGAGCGAATAGAATCCCACAAAGTGGAATTCGATCCGAATTTCAGGATAAATTCAATTTGCCTAGATGCCGAATTTCCTCGTGCTTCGTGTCAGCAAATCAATTTAACCTGAAATAGTAAAAAAAACTAAAAAAATTCAAACTTACCACCTCCATTTTATCGGCTGCCAGCCTCCATCTTGCTTGAAGGTCTCGGCCGCACTGGATTTCAGCCAAGATTTTCAAGCAAGATGGCGGCGGCCGGCCTGTTGCAAGCAAGTGGAAGTTTGATTTTGTAGATTTGAATTGTTGTTCTAAGGGGTACAATGACGGGGGTGGCGCTATCGCAAGTCCCTGTCATTGTACCCGCTACTTACAAAAAATGCGCTTCATGGCAAAGTAATTTATCACTAAGTGAATTTTTTTGTAAAATTCTGCAAAGCAGCCAAATCTAAATTTTTAATAATTTTTTTTTGTCTTTGAAGGGAGTGAGCTGCTATATAACAATGGCAGACAATCAACCTAAGAAGTCCAGGAAGAGACGCCACTGCTGCCCTGACTTACCAGCCAAGCGACACCTGCTTGACCCTCCACAGTCATCTCAGAGGCGTCTTGTGCTCTACACCCCATCCAGTGAGCTCCTGAGGTGCCTCGGACGCTTTCTACAAAAAAGATGTTATAAGCTGGATCTTTCTGCTACACTGCCTATAGGATGGCTGAGAAACATTGACAATTTTCTCCTTTATAACCGTTACCAACCCGAAAGTTTCCTAAGCTCAGGTAGCGTTGTATTTCTCTATATGCTATGCAGAGACCTCATCTCCCCTGAGGCAGACAGCATACGACAGCTTCAAGTCTCGTTTCTCACATGTTACTATATCTCCCACTGCTACATCGGCAATGAGCTTGGGTACCCAGAAACACCATTCCTGGTGGGCAGCTCAAGGACAGCCTTTTGGGACAGATGCTTATCATATATCTCAATTATGAGTTCCAAGATGATGGAGATCAATGACAACCGCCAGGTTTATAGCGAGACACTTGCTGAGCTAAAAGCTGAAGGAAGATAAAATACAATCTATGACCTGCAAGAACCAGAAGGAGAGAAAATGCATTAGATAATTAGTGTCCAGAATGTGAAATCTTAAAAGGAACCATGTTTTAGGGAGGTATCAACATCTGAGACCTCCATGTTACTATATACAATATGTCCTACCAGTAATGGTTCCTGGAGATTTAACATCAAGATGTGAAGGGGTTGCATGGCTGATTACATGCAACAATATTTTTGGAATTGCTATCTCTTAAGAGATTTCAATATTGTAATGATACTGTATGGCTCTCAGAGCAGACATAGACTTATCAGATTGCTGCACTATAGTGCAATTATATAAGTCGTCAGACTTGACTTTACAAATGAACAAATGATTTTTACTTGGCTCAGGGCATTTCTTTATCAGTGACAGCTGGAGAACTACAGGGACCAAGCTAGTAACTTTGTAATGAACTGAAATTACAAAATTGGCCCCTGTTCCGAGCATTCAGTCGCACACCCCTGGAAGCACTGTTGTGATCCAATAGTGATGATGTTTTGTCCATTGGTCATATGTCTTCCAGGCTCCTAATCCACGCCCTGTTGACAGCACATCACCAATGATGTCCCTTTATGGACTGGTGCTTTGTGCTGTGTGCAAGGCGCATGCACTAACCCAGCATACAATAGCTGACTCCATGCATGCGCAGAGAAAAGAAGAGCACTTGACCTCTTCTACAATAAAAGATAATAGAGAGTAAAAGTAAGGTTGCGTGTGATACCCAGCACGGAATTCTACAGCGCATACCAGAAAATAAAATGTTCCTCTACTGACCCGATCTACAACTTCAGTGCCTGGATATCAATAAACATTGCAGGACAAGGAGGTGGATAGCAGTGGAAACATCAATTTCCATAAGTGAAGAACCAGTGAAGATCAAGACATAGTCTACTGAACAGAAGAAGACGGTAGCTAGAAGCTTTGATAAGATTTAAACTGTGTCCTATACATGAATGGACTTAAGCTACTTTGGTAACTTTGCTTCTGAAGCCTGCTGAATTGTCTTTATTAAACTTAAACAGAACTTTACCATTTTAGTTGTTTGCATTTTCCAGAACTTTAGGCCTTCCAAGTAATAAAAAGCTAAAAACCCCACAAACAATATGCTAACTCATACATATAAAAGGCAATCTATTTATTAAACGATAAAGAAGTGTTCTTAACTATTGATGGACGAACATCTGCCGGGACGGTTTGCGAACGTTATCGTGCAAACGCAATCAAATGTTCACTAACCGCAAGTTCGCGGCGGGCCCCATTTACTTTAAAGGCAGGCGAACCTGGAATACCTTCGTGTCATAAAATTGCAGCCACCAAATACTTACTAGAAGTGCACAAATAGTCCCACAACATAGACAGTGACATACCAGATGTATTATTCGAATTTGCGATCTCAATTCATTATTTTTTTCAATGCAAAATATCAGCAAAGTAAAGATTCGCCTATGCGAATGCGCAAAATATGTGCGGCCTACTACAGCAACTGGGTTTCCACCTGACTGAAGTCGGATGCGATCAGAAAAAATGTTGGCAACACATTTAGGCCCCGGCACCCAGACAGAGGAGAGCGGTCCCGTAACAGAGAATCTGGCCTTATGTCAGCGCAGAATCTGTCTTCATGTCATAGCAGAGAATCAGGCTTCACGTCACCCACCACTGGAACAGGCCACTGTCACACATTTAGGCCCAGGCACCCAGGCAGAGGAGAGAGGTCCCGTAACAGAGCATTTGGCCTTATGTCAGCGCAGAATCTGTATTCATGTCATAGCAGAGAATCAGGCTTCACGTGACCCACCACTGGAACAGGCCACTGTCACACATTTAGGCCCAGGCACCCAGGCAGAGGAGAGAGGTCCCGTAACAGAGAATCTGGCCTTATGTCAGCGCAGAATCTGTATTCATGTCATAGAAGAGAATCAGGCTTCACGTCACCCACCACTGGAACAGGCCACTGTCACACATTTAGGCCCAGGCACCCAGGCAGAGGAGAGAGGTCCCGTAACAGAGAATCTGTCCTTATGTCAGCGCAGAATCTGTATTCATATTTGTACCTGGCCTCTGGTGTTGCAAAAAACCTCCCTCTGAGTCACTTCGAAGAGACTGGCCTGAAAGTGCTAAAAATGACCCCTCTTCCTCCTCTTCCTCCTGGGCCACCTCCTCTTCCATCATCGCCCTAAGTGTTTTCTCAAGGAGACATAGAAGTGGTATTGTAACGCTGATAACGGCGTCATCGCCACTGGCCATGTTGGTGGAGTACTCGAAACAGCGCAACAGGGCACACAGGTCTCGCATGGAGGCCCAGTCATTGGTGGTGAAGTGGGTCTGATCCACAGTGCGACTGACCCGTGCGTGCTGCAGCTGAAACTCCACTATGGCCTGCTGCTGCTCGCACAGTCTGTCCAGCATATGCAAGGTGGAGTTCCACCTGGTGGGCACGTCGCATATGAGGCGGTGAGCGGGAAGGCCGAAGTTACGCTGTAGCGCAGACAGGCGAGCAGCGGCAGGGTGTGAACGCCGGAAGCGCGAACAGACGGCCCGCACTTTATGCAACAGCTCTGACATGTCGGGGTAGTTGCGAATGAACTTCTGCACCACCAAATTCAGCACATGCGCCAGGCAAGGGATGTGCATCAAACCGGCTTGTCCCAGAGCTGCAACGAGATTTCGCCCATTATCGCACACCACCAGGCCGGGCTTTAAGCTCACCGGCAGCAACCACTCGTCGGTCTGTTGTTCTATACCCCGCCACAACTCCTGTGCGGTCTGGGGCCTGTCCCCCAAACATATGAGTTTCAGAATGGCCTGCTGACGTTTACCCCGTGCTGTGCTGAAGTTGGTGGTGAAGGTGTGTGGCTGACTGGATGAGCAGGTGGAAGAAGAGGAGGAGGAAGCTGAGTAGGAGGAGGAGGAGACAGGAGGCAAAGAATGTTGCCCTGCGATCCTTGGCGGCGGAAGGACGTGCGCCAAACAGCTCTCCGCCTGGGGCCCAGCCGCCACTACATTTACCCAGTGTGCAGTTAGGGAGATATAGCGTCCCTGGCCGTGCTTACTGGTCCACGTATCTGTGGTTAGGTGGACCTTGCCACAGATGGCGTTGCGCAGTGCACACTTGATTTTATCGGACACTTGTTTGTGCAGGGAAGGCACGGCTCTCTTGGAGAAGTAGTGGGGCTGGGAACAACATACTGTGGGACAGCAAGTGACATGAGCTGTTTGAAGCTGTCTGTGTCCACCAGCCTAAATGACAGCATTTCATAGGCCAGTAGTTTAGAAATGCTGGCATTCAGGGCCAGGGATCGAGGGTGGCTAGGTGGGAATTTACGCTTTCTCTCAAATGTTTGTGAGATGGAGAGCTGAACGCTGCCGTGTGACATGGTTGAGATGCTTGGTGACGCAGGTGGTGGTGTTGGTGGTACATCCCATGTTTGCTGGGCGGCAGGTGCCAACGTTCCTCCAGAGGCGGAGGAAGAGGCCGAGGCGGCGGCAGCAGCAGCAGAAGAGGCCGAGGCGGCGGCAGCAGCAGAAGAGGCCGAGGCGGCAGCAGCAGAAGAGGTAGCAGGGGGAGCCTGAGTGACTTCCTTGTTTTTAAGGTGGTTACTCCACTGCAGTTCATGCTTTGCATGCAGGTGCCTGGTCATGCAGGTTGTGCTAAGGTTCAGAACGTTAATGCCTCGCTTCAGGCTCTGATGGCACAGCGTGCAAACCACTCGGGTCTTGTCGTCAGCACATTGTTTGAAGAAGTGCCATGCCAGGGAACTCCTTGAAGCTGCCTTTGGGGTGCTCGGTCCCAGCTGGCGGCGGTCAGTAGCAGGCGGAGTCTCTTGGCGGCCGGTGTTCTGATTTTGCCCACTGCTCCCTCTTTTGCTACGCTGTTGGCTCGGTCTCACCACTGCCTCTTCCTCCGAACTGTGAAAGTCAGTGGCACGACCTTCATTCCATGTGGGGTCTAGGACCTCATCGTCCCCTGCATCGTCTTCCACCCAGTCTTGATCCCTGACCTCCTGTTCAGTCTGCACACTGCAGAAAGACGCAGCAGTTGGCACCTGTGTTTCGTCATCATCAGAGACGTGCTGAGGTGGTATTCCCATGTCCTCATCATCAGGAAAAATAAGTGGTTGTGCGTTAGTGCATTCTATCTCTTCCACCCCTGGGGAAGGGCTAGGTGGATGCCCTTGGGAAACCCTGGCAGCAGAGTCTTCAAACAGCATAAGAGACTGCTGCATAACTTGAGGCTCAGACAGTTTCCCTGATATGCATGGGGGTGATCTGACAGACCGATGGGCTTGGTTTTCATGCGCCATCTGTGCGCTTTCTGCAGAAGACTGGGTGGGAGATAATGTGAACGTGCTGGATCCACTGTCGGCCACCCAATTGACTAATGCCTGTACCTGCTCAGGCCTTACCATCCTTAGAACGGCATTGGGCCCCACCAAATATCGCTGTAAATTCTGCTGGCTACTGGGACCTGAGGTAGTTGGTTCACTAGGACGTGTGGCTGTGGCAGAACGGCCACGTCCTCTCCCAGCACCAGAGGGTCCACTAACACCACCACGACCATGTCCACGTCCGCGTCCGCGTCCCTTATTAGATGTTTTCCTCATTGTTCCCGTTCACCACAATTTTGAGAATGGCAAATTTGGGAATGCTTTTTCAACCCAGAACAAAAAGTCTGCTTTTACGGTCACTACAAATAACTTGACCAGCAAAAACAGTGCAGATTTGGTTGAATAGAGATGTGAGACCTGTTTTTTTTTGCGCTGTGTGACAGGTATAGGTTTAATCACAGAATGACATTTCTATCAGCACGCTAGCGTGTGTCTTAGGTTTTTCTGAATGACACTATCAATACCTTCAATGTAAGATTTTCTTTTTGGGATAGATTTCAAGTAGGCCTCAAATACCAGAAACTAGTTATTTTGAGAATGGGAAATTTGGGAATGCTTTTTCAACCCAGAACAAAAAGTCTGCTTTTACGGTCACTACAAATAACTTGACCAGCAAAAACAGTGCAGATTTGGTTGAATAGAGATGTGAGACCTGTTTTTTTTTTGCGCTGTGTGACAGGTATAGGTTTAATCACAGAATGACACTTCTATCAGCACGCTAGCGTGTGTCTTAGGTTTTTCTGAATGACACTATCAATACCTTCAATGTAAGATTTTCTTTTTGGGATAGATTTCAAGTAGGCCTCAAATACCAGAAACTAGTTATTTTGAGAATGGGAAATTTGGGAATGCTTTTTCAACCCAGAACAAAAAGTCTGCTTTTACGGTCACTACAAATAACTTGACCAGCAAAAACAGTGCAGATTTGGTTGAATAGAGATGTGAGACCTGTTTTTTTTTGCGCTGTGTGACAGGTATAGGTTTAATCACAGAATGACACTTCTATCAGCACGCTAGCGTGTGTCTTAGGTTTTTCTGAATGACACTATCAATACCTTCAATGTAAGATTTTCTTTTTGGGATAGATTTCAAGTAGGCCTCAAATACCAGAAACTAGTTATTTTGAGAATGGGAAATTTGGGAATGCTTTTTCAACCCAGAACAAAAAGTCTGCTTTTACGGTCACTACAAATAACTTGACCAGCAAAAACAGTGCAGATTTGGTTGAATAGAGATGTGAGACCTGTTTTTTTTTGCGCTGGGTGACAGGCTCAACTTGCCCCTGATGTAATATATGGCCAAAAAATAACCACACTGTTGATGGTTAAATGCACTTGGGTGACACAGGCTCAGCCTGCACCAGATGTAGTATATGGCCAAAAAATAATCAGACTGTTGATGGTTAAATGCACTTGGGTGACACAGGCTCAGCCTGCACCAGATGTAGTATATGGCCAAAAAATAATCAGACTGTTGATGGTTAAATGCACTTGGGTGACACAGGCTCAGCCTGCAGCTGATGTAGGATATAGCACAAAATAACCACACTATCGATGGTTAAATACACTTGGGTGACACAGGCTCAGCCTGCAGCTGATGTAGTATATGGCCAAAAAATAATAAGACTGTTGATGGTTAAATGCACTTGGGTGACACAAGCTCAGCCTGCAGCTGATGTAGGATATAGCACAAAATAACCACACTATCGATGGTTAAATACACTTGGTGATAGCTCGTGCTGGCGCACCACAAGTCACAAAATGGCCGCCGATCACCCCAGAAAAAAAGTGATCTAAAAACGCTCTGGGCAGCCTCAAAAAAGTGAGCAAGTCAATAATAGCACTTCAATGATACACAGCTGCAGATCAATCACAGAATGAAGTCTTTTGGAGGAGTTAATCTGCCTAATCTCGCCCTAACGTCGCAGCTGCAACCTCTCCCTATACTGATCATAGCAGAGTGACGTGCGGCGCTACGTGACTCCAGCTTAAATAGAGGCTGGGTCACATGGTGCACTGGCCAATCACAGCCATGCCAATAGTAGGCATGGCTGTGATGGCCTCTTGGGCCAAGTAGTATGACGCTTGTTGATTGACTGCTTTGCAGCCTTTCAAAAAGCGCCAAGAAAGCGCCGAACACCGAACCCGGACTTTTACGAAAATGTTCGGGTTCGGGTCCGTGTCACGGACACCCCAAAATTCGGTACGAACCCGAACTATACAGTTCGGGTTCGCTCATCCCTACTCATGAGATATTGGTGATTGGTGCACTAAGTATTGTTGTGAGAACTTGCCACTCCAGTACAGGTCCCAAAAATTAGCCAATAGGCATTCACCTGACAGCACACAACTTTGTAGGATTCTGTGGCTGGAGGGACATTACATGGTCACAGGATAAATATGTAACTGTCGGCCAGTACAGGCGCCAAAAATTAGCCAATAAGCGTTCACCTGACAGCAAATAACTTTGTATTCTG
Organism: Bufo bufo; assembly: GCF_905171765.1. Classification (NCBI taxonomy): domain Eukaryota; kingdom Metazoa; phylum Chordata; class Amphibia; order Anura; family Bufonidae; genus Bufo; species Bufo bufo. The sequence continues at coordinate 155,230,870 of NC_053393.1, forward strand.
TGGCTGGAGGTACATTAGATGTTCACAGGATAAATATTTAAGTGTCGGCCAGTACAGGCCCCAAAAATTAGCCAATAGGCGTTCACCTGACAGCAAATAACTTTGTATTCTGTGGCTGTAGGTACATTAGACGTTCACAGGATAAATATTTAAGTGTCGGCCAGTACAGGCCCCAAAAATTAGCCAACATTCGTTCACCTAACAGCAAAGAACTTTGTATTCTGTGCCTAGAGGTACATTAGACGTTCACAGGATAAATATTTAAGTGTTGGCCAGTACAGACCCCAAAAATTAGCCAATAGGTGTTCACCTGACAGCAAAGAACTTTGGATTCTGTGGCTGGAGGTACATTGGACGTTCACAGGATAAATATTTAAGTGTTGGCCAGTACAGGCCCCAAAAAGTAGCCAATAAGCATTCACCTGACAGCAAAGAACTTTGTATTCTGTGGCTGGAGGTACATTAGACGTTCACAGGATAAATATGTAAGTATCGGCCAGTACAGGCCCCAAAATGTAGGCATTCAACGGACATAATGTCACGGGGTTCCGAAGGTGCACTCGGTCCCCCATTTCCCGCAGACCTGTTGCTTAGCTTTGGGAATGAGGATTTGTGCTTGACCTCATTCCCAGGGAGGCTTTGCTGGCTTGGTGGCTCCCTGCTCCTAAGTCTGCCTTGAGCGCCGAGCTGATCACTCGGTGCTCGACTGGTTGGCCTGTCGGTCATGTGACGCTGGCCACGTCACATGACCCTCACTCCCCATTATAAATACAGGCAGCCTGCTGGCCACAGGTTGCCTGTTAATTTCTAGGTTCCTGGCTATTTGTTGGACTACTGAATACTTACCTGATCCTGTTCCCTGACGATCCTCTGCCTGCTCCTCCTGTACTGCGCATCCATCCTGGTATTGTGACCTCGGCTCCCACCTGACTACTCTCTTAGGACTCCTCTTGTACTTCGATACTCTCCTGGTATTTGACCCCAGCTTCTCCTGACCATTCTTTGCTTAATCCGTTGTACTGCTTAGCTCTCTTGGTTCTGACCCGGTCCGTTCATGTTCCGTATTTTGTCTTGTCTGTCTTCCCTGCACATATCCTAAGTTAGGGACTGCCGTCCAGTTGTCCCCTGTCATCAGGACTCGTGAGGCAAGTAGGCAGGGCCAGGGGTGAGGGTGGAGCTCAGTGGTCACTACCCTTCCCCCTGTGTGTGTGTGTGAACGTGACCGTTACAGATTAACAGGCCCAACAACCACTGTATCATGAATCCTCTTATTACCCTGACTGACCATGTCTCTAACTTGACACAGATGGTGCAGGAGCTAGGAGGGAAACTCCGTTCTTTTGAGTTAGGGCAAGGTTCTTCAACTCCTCTGCCCCCCAGTCCACATGTTGAACCCCAGATCAAGCTCCCAGAACCCTTTTCTGGAGACCGGAGGAGGTTTCTCTCCTTTAAGGAGAGTTGCAAACTCTACTTCCATTTGCGCCCCGTGTCCTCCGGTCCCGAGAGCCAACGCGTGGGGATTATTATTTCTCTACTACAGGGTGATCCCCAGGACTGGGCATTCTCGTTACCTCCTGGGGCCAGTTGTCTGACTTCTGTGGAGTGTTTTTTTCAGGCCCTGGGTACCCTCTATGACGAACCAGACAGGGCCCTGGTAGCGGAGACGGCTCTTAGGGCACTGGTTCAGGGCCATCTCCCTGCGGAGGAGTATTGCACCCAATTCAGACGGTGGTGTGTCCCCTCTGGATGGAATGAACCAGCCCTGAAAAGTCAGTTTAGGTCTGGTCTGTCTGATATTTTAAAAGATCTATTAGTCAGTTATCAAGTTCCAGAGACCTTAGAGGAGATGATGACCCTAGTTGTCCGACTTGACCGACGAGTTAGAGAGAGACGACAGGAACAACAGTTCTGTTCTCAGATGGTGGTCCAGCCAGAGGCCTTTTCCAGGGACAACACTGAGGTCTCCACCGAGGATCCCATGCAGGTTGGCATGACCCGGGGTAATCTTCGTCGCAGACGCGGAGAGTGCTTCTACTGTGGAAATCCTGGCCATTGGATCAACAAGTGTCCTCAGAGGGTCCTCTCTGACAAGTCTCCTAAGGCAAGACAACCTAAAGACCAGGTACACCCTGATTTTTCTAAATATAAGCTTTTGGTACCCATAACAATTTCTCTGGGGGTTAATAAGTGGCCGGGTAAGGCCTTTATTGATTCCGGTTCAGCGGCCAGCTTTATTGACTCAGAATTTGCTAGTAAATTGGGTATTCCAATGTTTGCTTTACCTACACCTATCCATGTCATGGCTATTGATGCTACTCCCCTGATTGGTGGTACGGTGAGGTCATGTACCTCTGAAATTTCTCTGACCGTGGGTGTGTGCCACTCTGAGAGATGTTCTCTTTTTGTCTTGGAGAACCTACCAGTTTAAGTGGTACTAGGGTTGCCTTGGCTCCGTTTACATAACCCCACAATTGATTGGTTCAAAGGAGAGTTGGTGAAATGGGGACCTAAGTGTGACTCATGCTTGTCCGTGGTCCAGGCTGGGGTTTCAGTAAGGTCTAATACATTACCTTCAGTTATTAAAGAATATTCTGATGTATTCTCATCCCCTATTCCAGAGGTTCTACCGCCCCATAGACCGTATGATTGCGCCATAGAGCTAATAGAGGGTGCCGAATTTCCTAAAGGGCGAATTTATAATATTTCAGGGCCCGAACGCAAGCCTATGGAAGATTATATTAAGGAGAGCCTTGCTAATGGGCATATTAGACCTTCAGTCTCTCCTATGGGAGCAGGGTTTTTCTTTGTTAAAAAGAGGGATGGTGGTCTTAGGCCTTGTATTGATTACCGGAGACTAAATAAGATCACTGTCCAAAATAGATACTCTCTCCCATTGATTCCGGATTTATTTAACCAGGTTCTGGGGGCAACCTGGTTTTCCAAGATTGACCTGAAAGGGGCATACAATCTAATCCGAATCAAGGAGGGAGACGAATGGAAGACAGCGTTCAATACTCCAGTAGGACACTTTGAATATCAGGAGATGCCTTTTGGACTCAGCAATGCCCCAGCTGTGTTCCAAAACTTAAGGAACGATATTCTTAGAGAGTTTTTAGGTAAATTTATTATTGTCTATCTTGACGACATTTTGATATTCTCTCCTGATTTCGAATCTCATGTGTCTCATGTCAAACAAGTATTAGAGGTGTTGAGGGAGAACCAGCTATCCGCTAAGCAAGAGAAATGTGTCTTTGGTGTACAGGAGATACTGTTTCTAGGGCATGTTTTGACTCCTCACGCCTTTAAGATGGATCCTGGTAAGGTTTTAGCAATTAAAGGAATGGGTAAGGCCTTCATCCTTAAAGGCTTTACAACGGTTTTTGGGTTTCGCTAATTACTATCGTAAATTTATCATGAATTTTTCTGTAATTGCTAAGCCATTGACCGACCTTACTAAGAAAGGGGCGGATTTGGAGAATTGGTCTACCAAGGCCATTTCTTCATTTGAAACATTAAAAAAGGCATTTAGTAGTGCTCCCATTCTGATCCAGCCTGATCAGGAGAGACCCTTTATTGTGGAGGTAGATGCGTCCGAGGACGGCGCAGGAGCAGTTCTTTCACAGGGTCCTGCTAGCCTCACTAACCTGAGACCGTGTGCCTTCTTCTCCAGGAAATTCTCTTTCACGGAGAGAAACTACGACATTGGGAATAGGGAGCTGCTGGCTATTAAATGGGCATTTGAGGAGTGGAGGCATATTTTGGAGGGGGAAAGGCATCGAGTAACTGTTGTCACTGATCATAAAAACCTAATGTTTCTCGAGTCGGCTAAGAGGTTGAATCCCCGACAAGCCCGATGGGCTCTGTTTTTTACCCGTTTTGATTTCTCCATTACGTTCAGGCCGGGAAGTAAAAATGTGAAAGCAGACGCATTATCCCGGAGCTTTCATGCCTTTCAACCCACTGAGACGCCGCCTGAATCCATCCTACCAGCAAACATCTTCTTAGCAGCTCTAACCCAGGATATCTTGGCTCGCATTAAGTCTGAACAACATCTGGCACCGGCATCCACGCCAACAGATAAGTTGTTTGTTCCCGTACAATTTCGTCTCCAGCTGTTGGGGGAGTGTCACAATTCTGCCTTTTGTGGACATCCGGGTGTTGAGGGCACTAAGGATCTGGTTTCTAGATCCTATTGGGGGCCCACTCTGACCAGGGATGTCAAGTCCTACGTGTCAGCCTGTGAGGTTTGTGCCAGGTCTAAGACACCTAGGACTCGCCCTGCTGGTAACCTACGACCCCTACCCATTCCCAGTAGACCCTGGTCCCATATCTCGATGGACTTTATAACTGACCTACCGCTGGCGGAGGTTAAGACTGTGGTTTGGGTAGTGGTCGATAGGTTTAGCAAGATGGTTCATTTCATTCCCCTGTCTAAACTTCCGAATGCTAAAACCCTGGCGTCTATTTTTCCGAGAGAGATTGTTCGTTTACATGGCATCCCGGAAAACATTGTTTCTGACAGGGGTGTGCAGTTTGTGTCCAAATTCTGGAGGGCCTTCTGTCAAAGATGTAAAATTTCATTGTCTTTTTCTTCCGCCTACCATCCTGAGAGTAATGGGCAGACTGAACGCCTTAATCAGTCTGTGGAACAATTCTTGAGGTTGTATGTTGCTGATGACCAGCAATTATGGGTCAAATTCCTTCCGTTGGCTGAATTTGTTTTGAATAACCGTGTCAATTCTTCTGCTGGGGTCTCCCCTTTCTTTTGTAACCATGGTTTTCATCCCCGTTTTCATTCTGGGTCGTCCGTCTCCTCCTCCTCTAACCCTGAAGCGGATAAACTCTCCTCCGAACTGTGCACAGTTTGGTCCCGGGTTCAATCGAACCTAGAAAAGGCTCAAAGTTCTCAAAAACTCAAGGCCGATAGGAGACGTTCAAGGGGGGTAAACTTTCAGGTTGGGGATAAAGTATGGTTGTCCTCCAAGAATCTATCTCTCAAGGTAACTTCTAAAAAATTTGCTCCTCGTTTTATTGGACCATATAAGATCACGGAGGTGATTAACCCGGTATCTTTTAGGTTGGAGCTGCCCGAGTCATTCCACATTCATATTGTGTTCCATAAATCTCTGCTTAAAAAATATTTTGAACCGGTAGTACCATCAAAATCCTCGCCTCCGCCGGTTCTTGTTAATGATGCTGTCGACTATGTTGTGTCTAAAATAGTGGGTGTCAGGAAGGTGCGTAATGCCTTGCAGTACCTGATTCACTGGAAGGGGTATGGACCTGAAGAGAGATCTTGGGTAACGGCTAGGGAGGTTCATGCTACCTGAAAAGCCATCGCCTGAAGTCTTGGGTACGGTGGCCCCTCGTAAAAGGGGGGGTGCTGTCACGGGGTTCCGAAGGTGCACTCGGTCCCCCATTGCCCGCAGACCTGTTGCTTAGCTTTGGGAATGAGGATTTGTGCTTGACCTCATTTCCAGGGCGGCTTTGCTGGCTGGGTGGCTCCCTGCTCCTAGTCTGCCTTGAGCGCCGAGCTGATCACTTGGTGCTCGACTGGTTGGCCTGTCGGTCATGTGACGTGGCCAGCGTCACATGACCGACAGGCCAACCAGTCGAGCACCGAGTGATCAGCTCGCGCTCAAGGCAGACTGGCCAACCAGTCGATCACTCGGTGCTCGACTGGTTGGCCTGTCGGTCATGTGACGCTGGCCACGTCACATGACCCTCACTCCCCATTATAAATACAGGCAGCCTGCTGGCCACAGGTTGCCTGTTAATTTCTAGGTTCCTGGCTATTTGTTGGACTACTGAATACTTACCTGATCCTGTTCCCTGACGATCCTCTGCCTGCTCCTCCTGTACTGCGCATCCATCCTGGTATTGTGACCTCGGCTCCCACCTGACTACTCTCTTAGGACTCCTCTTGTACTTCGCTACTCTCCTGGTATTTGACCCCAGCTTCTCCTGACCATTCTTTGCTTAATCCATTGTAGTGCGTAGCTCTCTTGGTTCTGACCCGGTCCGTTCATGTTCCGTATTTTGTCTTGTCTGTCTTCCCTGCACATATCCTAAGTTAGGGACTGCCGTCCAGTTGTCCCCTGTCATCAGGACTCGTGAGGCAAGTAGGCAGGGCCAGGGGTGAGGGTGGAGCGCAGTGGTCACTACCCTTCCCCCTGTGTGTGTGTGGATGTGACCGTTACACATAAAAGGCCTTTTATGCCGCTGTATTTTCCTAAGACAGGGACCATGATTTGTTCTTGGTGGTGGCAGATATTTGTGGGCTGTCATGAGGAATTTCAATCAAACATGGACTACTCGTCACATGTGTTGAATGCCTCCGAGATCCATGCCTCGTTCATTTTTAGAAATGTGAGGTAGTCCACACTGTTGTGAGCTAGGTGAGTGCGCTTATCGGTCACGATCCCCCCTGCTGCGCTGAACGTCCTTTCGGACAGGACCCTCGACGAGGGACAAGCCAACAGTTCCATGGCAAATTGTGCCAGCTCTGGCCACAGGTCAAGCCTGCCCACCCAGTAGACCAGGGGTTCATCGCTTCTCAGAGCGTCCACATCGGCCGTTAACCCAATGTAGTCGGACACCTGTCGGTCTAGACGTTCCCTGAGGCTGTATCCGGAGGACAGCTGTCGATGGGTTGACTGCAAGAATGAGCTCATGTCAGAAGTGACCAACACATCTTCAAACTGCCCTCTTCTTGCAGGCGCTGTTGGATTGGTACCCGCAACTGTTTCTCTGTGAGTGGAAATTCCTCTGCCAGCGCCCGCAAAAGCAGAATGCAGCATTTCTCGAAGCAAGGCCTGGAAGTGCTGCATTCTGACAGCCCTCTGTGATGGTGGTAACATTTCCGCCAATTTTAGTTTGTACCGGGGGTCTAAGTATGTTGCCACCCAGTACAGGTTCTCGCCCTTTATGCTTTTTATACGGGGGTCCCTCTTAAAACACTGGAGAATGAAGGCCCCCATAAACTGGAAGCTGTGTAGTGACCTGGCTCCTGCTCATCATCCAGGATAATGTCGTTCTCGTTCTCCTCCCCCATCCACAGACAACACCAGGGATCCCAGAAAGGTTTAAAGCATGCTCTTTTTGCTCCTCCTCCACCCCGACACCATCCTCTTCTGACTCCTCTTCAGACTCCTGTTGTTGACTTGTCTCAGATGGAGTAGCCCCCCCCCCGGGAATTCATCCAGCATTGCGACTTCTTCATCTCCCTGCTCCTCAACGGCTTGATCAATGACACAACGCAATGCACGCTCCAGAAAGAAGGCGTAAGAAGGCGTAAGGTACTATGTCACTGATGGCTCCCTGGCTGCGACTGACCAGTTTGGTAATGCGTCACGCATGAGCAGCCACTGGCGCGGTGAAAAAAAAAACAAGCTCCCCAGAACCTGTCCTGCTGCATAGTTAGTACAGGTAGTCATTAACTGCACGTTTCTGCTGGTGCAGTCACAAATCAGACGTTTGACGGGCAGGTTGTGTCGCCGCTGAATGTCAGCAAGGCGAGCCATGCCGTGAAAGATCTTCTGAAACAGCCAGAGATTTTCCTGGCCTGCCGGAAGACGTCCTGGACCCCGGGGTATTTGCCAACGAATCGCTGCACGACTAAGTTCAGAACATGTGCCATGCAAGGCACGTGTGTCGTTTTGCCCTGTTTCAACGCTCTTAGCAGATTGGCACTGTTGTCGCAGACCACTTTACCAACTGTCAAATTGAGCGGGGTTAGTCATTGATCTGCCTGTGAACGCAAAGCTGAAAGTGCAGGACCGGTGTGACTCTTGGCTTCCAGGCACAACAGACGCAGCACAGCATGGCAACGTCTCATCTGGCATGTCGAATAGGTTCTGGGGATCTTGAGAGCGCAGCGGAAGAGACGGTAGCAGCGGAAAAGGAGGAGTCAGCCGAGGAGGAGAGGAAGGATGGAGTAGGAGGAGGAGAAGAAGAGGCAGGCCTGCATGCAATCCATGCCGGTAAAACACCAAATCTACACGGGTGCCATAGGTTGCATGCTTGACGGTCGTCAGAAGGTTCACCCAGTGGGCAGTAAAAGTTATGTACCTTCCCTGCCCGTGTTTGCTAGACCACGTGTCTGTGGTCCGATGTATCTTGGCACCGACACTGTGTGCCAGAGATACAGTCACTTGATGCTGAACATGGCCATATAGCTCTGGGATGCCCTTCTGGGAGAAATATTTCCTTCCTGGGACCTTCCATTGCGGTGTTCCAGTGGCCACAAATTTTCTAAAGGCCTCCGAGTCCACCAATTTAAAAGTCTCTATAGAAGCACCGTATTTGTGGAAGAAGGTATATAACACCCCGCTTCAATCAGCTGTTTTTGGAGAAGACTTGTATATCACACCAGTTATAATAATTTTTTCCAGTACCGTTTGTCACTGTGTGTAGCAGAGGGAACGCAGCAAAACAGCAAACAAATGCTGCAGTACGCAAATACACTATAAAGAAAGTATATTGGTATATAACACCCCGCTTCAATCAGTCGTTATGGGGGGCCACTGGTATATCACACCAATTATAATAATTTTTTGTAATTGCGTTTGTCACTCTGTGTAGCTGCAGTATCGCTGCAGAACGCTCACCAGTCACCACCACTGCTACACAATACAAATCCACTATAATATGCTTTCTATGTTAGAAAGTATATTATAAGTGTATTACACTCCTCTGTACTGCCCACCTATCAATAGTACACCTATACCAGTCCTTAAAAGGACTTTTGTGGACCTAATAGCTAGTGATTTGTGTCCCTAAAAGTCTGTTCCTGCTCCACACAGCAACCTCTCCCTACACTGACAAAAGACAGAATGTAAAATGGCGGCCAGATCAGGTCTATTTATAAGGTAGGGGGTATGTCCATGTGCTGAAACTTTTCAATTGGCTGTCCTGCACCACCTGATTGATGTGTCATGGGTCAAAATTCTTCACAATGTAAAAGAATATTGCGGATGCGAATATCTCCATATGTTTGCATGTTCGGCAAATTGCGAACGCGCAAAATTCGCTGCGAACCGACAGCCTGGTGAACCGCAAGGCCATATCTAATTTTAACAAGATAACAACCTGTACTCACAGTACAGCTGTTGCCCATTGGTCAGCTGTCAGAGGTGTACAGATAACAGAGTTTTAAGTACACTGTGAATGGTGAGGAAAGGTAGGAAAAAGTGTAGTAAAAATAGAAAATTCATTAATAAAGTATATTAGAGATAGTTTTATTAGAATACCACTGAGGCAGGGGTGAACACTGGGACCCCGAAACGCGTCTGGTGCTACATCCCCCACTTTTGCTGCACGTAAAGACTGAATACCAACTATCGACTGCCATTGACCAGAGGTGTGTTGCTTTAAATCGACGAAAGTTGATAGCAGAGGACTAACAAACAGAAGGCCGATTATTACTGGCCTAGGGATCGACGAAAGTCCATCAATGGGATCCATATCAGCAGGAATCTCCCGATAAAATAGTGCTATAAACAACGGAGGCACGTTTGGGGAGAGAGAACATCTCGAGGTCTGGCAGAAAGTTCAGTCGTTTTAACCACCTCAGCCCCCCTAGCTTCAACACCCTTAATGACCAGACCACTTTTTACAATTATGCACTACACTACTTTCACGGTTTATTGCTCGGTCATGCAACTTACCACCCAAATGAATTTTACCTCGTTTTTTTCTCACTAATAGAGCTTTCATTTGGTGGTATTTCATTGCTGCTGAGATTTTTTAATGTTTTTAATCAAAATTTTAAGATTTTTTTGCAAAAAAATGAAATTTTTCATTTTCAGTTGTAAAATTTTTCAAATAAAACGACATTTCTATCAAATTTTTTCTTTAAATGTATTGTTCTACATGTCTTTGATAAAAAAAAATGTTTTGGTAAAAAAAATATAGTTTGGGTAAAAGTTATAGCGTTTACAAACTATGGTACAAAAATTAGAATTTCCGCTTTTTGAAGCAGCTCTGACTTTCTGAGCACCTGTCATGTTTCCTGAGGTTCTACAATGCCCAGACAGTAGACAAAAAATAAAAACTTCCATGAACTCACTATGCCCATCACAAAATACCTGGGGGTCTTCTTTCCAAAATGGGGTCACTTGTGGGGTAGTTATACTGCCCTGGCATTTTAGGGGCCCTAATGCGTGAGAAGTAGTTTGAAATCAAAATGTGTAAAAAATGCCCTGTGAAATCCTAAAGGTGCTCTTTGGAATGTGGGCCCCTTTGCCCACCTAGGCTGAAAAAAAGTGTCACACATCTGGTATCACCGTACTCAGGAGAAGTTGGGCAATGTGTTTTGGGGTGTCATTTTACATATACCCATGCTGGGTGAGAGAAATATCTCGGCAAAAGACAACTTTTCCAATTTTTTTATACAAAGTTGGCATTTGACCGAGATATTTATCTCACCCAGCATGGGTATATGTAAAATGACACCCCAAAACACATTGCCCAACTTCTCCTGAGTACGGCGATACCACATGTGTGACCTTTTTTGTAGCCTAGATGCGCAAAGGGGCCCAAATTCCTTTTAGGAGGGCATTTTTAGACATTTGGATCCCAGACTTCTTATCACGCTTTAGGGCCCCTAAAATGCCAGGGCAGTATAAATACCCCACATGTGACCCCATTTTGGAAAGAAGACACCCCAAGGTATTTCGTGAGGGGCATGGCAAGTTCATAGAAGTTTTTTTTTTTTTGGCACAAGTTAGCGGAAATTGATTTTTTTTTGTTTTTTCTCACAAAGTCTCCCTTTCCGCTAACTTGTGACAAAAAATAAAATTTTACATGAACTCGCCATGCCCCTCACAAAATACCTTGAGGTGTCTTCTTTCCAAAATGGGGTCACATGTGGGGTATTTATACTGCCCTGGCATTTTAGGGGCCCTAAAGCGTGAGAAGAAGTCTGGAATATAAATGTCTAAAAAAATTTACGCATTTGGATTCTGTGAGGGGTATGGTGAGTTCATGTGAGATTTTATTTTTTGTCACAAGTTAGTGGAATATGAGACTTTGTAAGAAAAAACAAAAAAAATAAAAAAATATAAATTTCCGCTAACTTGTGCCAAAAAAAAATGTCTGAATGGAGCCTTACAGGGGGGTGATCAATGACAGGGGGGTGACCAGGGAGTCTATATGGGATGATCACCCCCCATCATTGATCACCCCCTGTCATTGATCACCCCCCTGTAAGGCTCCATTCAGAGATCCGTATGTGTTTTGCGAATCCACGGATCCATGGATCGGATCCGCAAAACACATACGGACGTCTGAATGGAGCCTTACAGGGGGGTGATCAATGACAGGGGGGTGATCAATGACAGGGGGGTGATCAGGGAGTCTATCTGGGGTGATCACCCCCCTGTCATTGATAACCCCCTGTAAGGCTCCATTTAGACGTCCATATGTGTTTTGCGGATCCGATCCATGGATCCGTGGATCCGCAAAACACATACGGACCTCTGAATGGAGCCAGCCTTACAAGGGGGTGATCAATGACAGGGGGTGATCAGGGAGTCTATATGGGGTGATCACCCCCCTGTAAGGCTCCATTCAGACGTCCGTATGTGTTTTGTGGATCCACGGATCCATGGATCCGCAAAACACATACGGACGTCTGAATGGAGCCTTACAGGGGGGTGATCAATGACAGGGGGGTGATCAGGGAGTCTATATGGGGTGATCACCCCCCTGTCATTGATCACCCCCCTGTAAGGCTCCATTCAGACGTCCGTATGTGTTTTGCGGATCCAATCCATAGATCCGTGGATCCGCAAAACACATACGGACCTCTGAATGGAGCCAGCCTTACAGGGGGGTGATCAGGGAGTCTATATGGGCTATATGTCATTGATCACCCCCTGTTAGGCTCCATTCAGATGTCCGTATGTGTTTTGCGGATCCGCAGATCCATGGATCGGATCCGCAAAACACATACGGACCTCTGAATGGAGCCTTACAGGGGGGTGATCAATGACAGGGGGGTGATCAATGACAGGGGCTGATCAGGGAGTCCAATATGGGGTGATCAGGGGTTAATAAGGGGTTAATATGTGTCAGGGGGGGTGTAGTGTAGTAGTGTTTGGTGCTACTTATTACAGAGCTGCCTGTGTCCTCTGGTGGTTGATCCAAGCAAAAGGGACCACCAGAGGACCAGGTAGCAGGTATATTAGATGAATATGTAGAGTGAATCTCTAAATCGCACATCCTCATACCTATGCTTCTGATATACAACTGTTATTAATAATCAGCATTTCCTATGATAAAACATGGCTCTACAGCGATGCTATCAATCATTTGCTGTGCACTATAAAGAGACAATTAGTATACAGTTTGATCAAAGCGCATAGGCCCACTTACCGCGACAAGGGTGTCTCTAGTTTAAGTGGGAACCTACTCTAACCATGGCGCAGAGCCGTGCGGCGACCACCACGCCTCCACACCGCTCCAGCAGGCAACGGGATCCGGCAGCCGCACAGCAGCCCCACAGTGCAGTGAGGCCGCATGGGCCCCGGGTCCCATTACTCCACCAGCACGGCACAGAAGCAGAGACGGCCGCCGTCCAGCGCCGCATGTGAACTGGTGCAAATGGCTCACCTGTTCACAGCCTCTCAGGAACTCCAACTGAGATGTGGTAGGAATTTATAAACCCTTTGCAGACTTCTGCTAATTAAAAAGCACCTGATCCACATGGGGAGGAGTGCTGATTCAGGGGAGGGGGGAAAAGAATGGTATAGCATAAATTGTATGAATATGTAGAGTGAATCTCTAAATCGCACATCCTCATACCTATGCTTCTGATATACAACTGTTATTAATAATCAGCATTTCCTATGATAAAACATGGCTCTACAGCGATGCTATCAATCATTTGCTGTGCACTATAAAGAGACAATTAGTATACAGTTTGATCAAAGCGCATAGGCCCACTTACCGCGACAAGGGTGTCTATAGTCTATAGCAGGTATATTAGACACTGTTATCAAAACAGCGTCTAATATACCTTTTAGGGGTTAAAAAAATCGCATCTACAGCCTGCCAGCGAACGATCGCCGCTGGCAGGCTGTAGATCCGCTCGCTTACCTTCGGTTCCTGTGAACGTGCGCGCCTGTGTGGGCGCGTTCACAGGAAGTCTCGCCTCTCGCGAGAGGATGCGCCAGCGCGTCCACCCAGAACAGCAGGGCCGCCGCCAGGACGCAATCCTGCGTACGGCGGTCCTGAGGTGGTTAAAGGTAAAGTGACTTGCAAGTTGTTTAGTAGTGGGACGCTGCTTCCTACCCTGTTTAAGCGGGATGCCGCTGTTTCAGGTGTAGGCAAAATCGCCATTTGAACATTGTCTCTTGCTCTCGAAAACTCATTGGATACTATTTACTGATTTTTTTTGCAGGACATTGCAGAGAACCGATTTTTTCAGAATCGATTTTATTACTATCGTTCTTTTAGGGCATCTCTATCCCTTCTATAGACATTGGGTCGAAAATTTTATCGAATATTTACCGAGTATTGTATCTGTGATTTGGAATATATGTATGGTCTCCATTTAATAATTTGATTCTTAGTCTATTCGCAGTATTTATATTGTCTACATTATGTATAGAGCTAATATTCACATTTAACTACCATTTGTTATTGATTTTATCGTTTGTTGACCTATTAAAGGAATAAAATACATTCTTTGTGTACACACAAGGTCCCGGATTTTCTTTGAGTGCTCTGTTCATATTTATTAATAGTTTTATTAGGGCATTAGGGAGAACATATTAAAAGTGCATATAACGGTTTAGTAATTCTTTAACTCTTGTGGGTCTGCTTATATTGCCAGGGCTGATCGGATTGATCACCTTCCCTGAAGGAGGCGATGTAGTATTATTTGATTAGAAAGGGAATGGATTGTCATGACATAGTTGGGGTGAGTCTGCCAGAACAGTTATGAGAAGACACATGATAAAAAGTTTATTCTTTAAAGAAGATGAATTAATTAAAGGCTGTATGAACTGGTGTACAAAAGTTGTGCAAGCAGTATTTTCCAGAAAAACATGACTGGTGTATGAAATGCCGTCTTAATATATTCATTCCAACTTATTTTGGTGTCCCATGCATATCAGGTAAATTGTGCCCCACACAGAAACAATTTAAAACTATCTACTTGCTAATAAAGAGATTTATACACATTTTAGAAGAATGTAGCCTTCTTTCCACACCCCCTCGCCACTTCCTGAGATATGCAAGTCACATTATCACAAGAAGAAAAAGAACAAAACAGGTATGGGTCCTAGAGGGTAGAATGTAAAAAACAAAAAGGAAAGAAAACAGGAAATAGCTGTGTCAAGAACTGGTTAAAGATCCATTTACACATGCCAATTATATTAATAGTTTTCTACTTTCTGAGCAATCATGACAATAATTGGTTAGTGATAAAGGGATTGTGCCACCATTAAATGAGTATATAATTCAGCATGAAAAATTTATAAATTTTTTGTTTACTTTCTATTACAAAAATGCTCCAGTTGTAAAATATTCTCTGTATTTCAGTATAATGACATCTCCTCGAGTTTAAGCAGTTTAGTATTTTACGGTATACGTCCACATACTGAGGTGGTCGCACATGCTCAGTGCCATCCTTCAGCTTCCACCAGCAATATCTACCATTAGAAGATCTGCCAGTTACAGTGAGAGCAATACATATAATTGCAGACTAAATTACAAACTTCTCCAACTGCTCACGATTAGGGTTGAGCGAACTCGAACTGTAAAGTTCGGGTTCGTACCGAACTTTAGGATTTTTGGACCCCGGACCCGAACCCGAACTTTTACGGTGTTCAGCGCTTTCTTGGCGCTTTTTGAAAGGCTGGACAGCAGCAAATCAACAAACGGTTAACTGTCTGACCTTAGAAGCCATCACAGCCATGCCTACTAATGGCATGGCTGTGATTGGCCAGAGCAGCATGTGACCCAGGCTCTATATAAGCTTGAGTCACGTAGCGCTGCACGTCACACTGCTGTTACAGGTGTAGGGAGAGGATGCTGCTGGACTTGTGATTTCAGGGAGAGACTAGGAGAGAATCTAACTCAGCGAAGAAAAAAAAAACTTTTATAATTCTGTTAGTTAGGTGGGTGGCGGCGGCAGCCATTTTATGTATGCTCAGTGCACCAGCACTGTATCTGAGCTTTTGGGACAGGGGTTTGATTCAGGGATTTGAAATATAGCCATTTGAAATACAGCCATTTTGGGCAAAGATATATTTACTTCAGGCCTACACTGGTTCAGACCGTGTGAGATACTCCCTCTACATACAGGGGTTGAATCGGGCATTTGAAATACAGCCATTTGAAATACAGCCATTTTGGGCAAAGATATATTTACTTCAGGCCTACACTGGTTCAGACGTGTGAGATACTCCCTCTACATACAGGGGTTTGAATCAGGGATTTGAAATACAGCCATTTTGTGCAAAGATATAATTACTTCAGGCCTACACTGGTTCAGGCCCTGTGAGATACTCCCTCTATATACAGGGGTTTGATTCAGGGATTTGAAATACAGCCATTTGAAATACATCCATGTTGGGCAAATAAATATTTACTTCAGGCCTACACTGGTTCAGACCGTGTGAGATACCCCCTCTACATACAGGGGTTTGATTCAGGGATTTGAAATATAGCCATTTGAAATACAGCCATTTTGGGCAAAGATATATTTACTTCAGGCCTACACTGGTTCAGACCATGTGAGATACCCCCTCTACATACAGGGGTTTGAATCAGGCATTTGAAACACAGCCATTTGAAATACAGACATTTTGTGCAAAGATATATTTACTTCAGGCCTACACTGGTTCAGACCATGTGAGATACTCCCTCTACATACAGGGGTTTGAATCAGGGATTTGAAATACAGCTATTTTAAATACAGCCATTTTGTGCAAATAAATATTTACTTCAGACCTACACTAGTTCAGACCGTGTGAGATACACCCTCTACATACAGGGGTTTGAATCAGGCATTTTAAATACAGCCATTTTAAATACAGCTTTTTGTGCAAAGAAATATTTACTTCAGGCCTACACAGGTTCAGACCGTGTGAGATACTCCCTCTACATACAGGGGTTTGATTCAGGGATTTGAAATACAGCCATTTGAAATACAGCCATTTTGTGCAAAAAAATATTTACTTCAGGCCTACACTGGTTCAGACTGTGTGAGATACTCCCTCTACATACAGGGGTTGAATCAGGCATTTGAAATACAGCCATTTTGTGCAAAGATATAATTACTTCAGGCCTACACTGGTTCAGGCACTGTGAGATACTCCCTCTATATACAGGGGTTTGATTCAGGGATTTGAAATACAGCCATTTGAAATACATCCATGTTGGGCAAATAAATATTTACTTCAGGCCTACACTGGTTCAGACCGTGTGAGATACCCCCTCTACATACAGGGGTTTGATTCAGGGATTTGAAATATAGCCATTTGAAATACAGCCATTTTGGGCAAAGATATATTTACTTCAGGCCTACACTGGTTCAGACCATGTGAGATATCCCCTCTACATACAGGGGTTTGAATCAGGCATTTGAAACACAGCCATTTGAAATACAGACATTTTGTGCAAAGATATATTTACTTCAGGCCTACACTGGTTCAGACCATGTGAGATACTCCCTCTACATACAGGGGTTTGAATCAGGGATTTGAAATACAGCTATTTTAAATACAGCCATTTTGTGCAAATAAATATTTACTTCAGACCTACACTAGTTCAGACCGTGTGAGATACACCCTCTACATACAGGGGTTTGAATCAGGCATTTTAAATACAGCCATTTTAAATACAGCTTTTTGTGCAAAGAAATATTTACTTCAGGCCTACACAGGTACCAGACCGTGTGAGATACTCCCTCTACATACAGGGGTTTGATTCAGGGATTTGAAATACAGCCATTTGAAATACAGCCATTTTGTGCAAAAAAATATTTACTTCAGGCCTACACTGGTTCAGACTGTGTGAGATACTCCCTCTACATACAGGGGTTGAATCAGGCATTTGAAATACAGCCATTTGAAATACAGCCATGTTGGGCAAATAAATATTTACTTCAGGCCTACATTGGTTCAGACCGTGTGAGATACCCCCTCTACATACAGGGGTTTGATTCAGGGATTTGAAATATAGCCATTTGAAATACAGCCATTTTGGGCAAAGATATATTAATTCAGGCCTACACTGGTTCAGGCCGTGTGAGATACACCCTCTACATACAGGGGTTTGATTCAGGCATTTGAAATACAGCCATTTTGGGCAAAACATTTTTTTATTGAGGCCTAGTCTGGTTCAGGCCGTGTGAGATACACCCTTTACATACTGTCGTTCTATTCTACTATAAATTAAACACCCATTTAGGGCAAGATCCTAAATTTGAAAAATATGAGGAGAGCGTCAAATAAGGGACGTGACCCAGGTCGTGGTGCTGCTGGTGGAGCTCCTGTTGCAGGGTGAGGACGTGGTCAATCTGTGCCAGCTACACGCACAAGTCAAACCCCTTCCTCAGGTGCGAGTAGGCGACAAAACCTGCAGCGGTATTTGGTCGAGCCTAATGCTGCTCTACGAATGGTGAGGCCTGAACAAGTACAGGCGATAATAGATTGGGTTGCTGACAGTGGATCCAGTTCCTTCACATTGTCTCCCACCCAGTCTCCTGCTGAAAGACCACAGTTGGCACCTGCAGCCGATGTCCATCAGTCTTTCACCTCACCCCCTTGCAAATCAGCCAAGCAGTCTGAGCCCCAAGTCATGCAGCAGTCTCTTCTGCTTTTTGATGACTCTGTTAGCAGGGTTTCCCAGGGCCAGCCACCTAGCGCTGCCCCAGAAGTGGAAGAGATTGAGTGCACAGATGCCCAACCACTTTTCATATTTCAAGATGAGTACATGGGAGGACCATCGCAGCATGTCTCGGATGATGACAAAACACAGGTGCAAACTGCTGGGGCTTTCGAAAGTGTGCAGACCAACAAGGAAGGCAGGGGTGAAGACTGGGTGGAAGATGATGTGGAGGACGATGAGGTCCTCGACCCCACTTGGAATCAAGGTCATGCGAGTGACATATGTAGTTCGGAGAAAGAGGGCGTGGTCACACAGAGCCACCAGCACAGCAGAAGAGGGAGCAGGGTGCAAAAGTGGAGCAGCGTCCTCTAGACAGTACGCCTCCTACTGCCCACCGCAGCAAGGGACCGAGCACACCAAAGCCAGCTCCAAGGAGTTCCCTGGTATGGCAGTTCTTCAGACAATGTGCTGACGACAAGACACGAGTGGTTTGCACGCTGTGCAATCAGAGCCTGAAGCGAGGCATAAACGTTCTCAACCTGAGCACAACCTGCATGACCAGGCATTTAAGTGCAAAGCACGAGCTGCAGTGGAGTAGACACCTCAAAAACCAAGAAAGTTCTCTGGCTCCTCCTGCTATCTCTTCTGCTGCAGTCGTGGCCTCTTAATCCACCTCTGGAGTGACAGTGCCACCTGGCACCCCGCAAACAGAGGATCTGCCAGCAACACCAACACCTGGGTCACCAAGCATCTCCACAATGTCCCACGGAAGCGTTCAGCTCTCCATATCCCAAACGCTGGAGAGGAAGAGGAAGTACCCTCCTACCCACCCACGATCCCTAGCCCTGAATGCCAGCATTTCTAAATTACTAGCCTTTGAAATGCTGTCATTCTGTCTGATGGAGACGGATAGTTTTAAAGGCCTTATGGCGGTGGCTGTCCCACAGTACGTCGTGCCCAGCCGCCACTACTTTTCAAGGCGAGCCATCCCTTCCCTTCACAACCAAGTAGGGGACAAAATCAGGTGTGCACTGCGCAACGCCATCTGTGGCAAGGTGCACCTGACTACGGATATGTGGACCAGTCAGCACATGGACCCCCCTACCCACACATGATCCCTAGCCCTGAATGCCAGCATTTCTAAATTACTGGCCTTTGAAATGCTGTCACTCTGTCTGGTGGAGACGGATAGTTTTAAAGGCCTTATGGCGGTGGCTGTCCCACAATACTTCGTGCCCAGCCGCCACTACTTTTCAAGGCGAGCCATCCCTTCCCTTCACAACCAAGTAGGGGACAAAATCAGGTGTGCACTGCGCAACGCCATCTGTGGCAAGGTGCACCTGACTACGGATACGTGGACCTGTAAGCACGGTCAGGGCCGTTATATCTCCATAACAGCACACTGGGTAAATGCAGTGGCGGCTGGGCCTGAGGCGGATAGCAGTTTGGCGCATGTCCTTCCACCACCGAGGATTGCAGGGCGTTTCTATTTGCCTCCTGTTGCTTCCTCCTCCTACTCCGCTTCCTCATCCACTACCGCCTCCTCATCCGGTCAGTGTAAAATCTTAAACATAAACTTCAGCACAGCCAGGGGTAAACGACAGCAGGCAGTTTTGAAACTTATCTTAGGAAGGAAGACTAATGAATCTTTTGATGCATGTGTCTTTACAGAGGAAGAGGTTCTAAGTCAGCTGTCTAAAATTAATACAAATAAGTCACAGGGGCCTGATGGGATACACCCAAAGCTATTAAAAGAGCTTAGCGGTGAACTAGCAAAACCATTAACAGATTTCTTTAACCAATCGCTGGTAACAGGAGTCATCCCGGAAGATTGGAAATTAGCAAATGTTGTGGCCATTCACAAGAAAGGTAGTAGGGAGGAATCGGGCAACTATAGGCCAGTAAGCCTGACATTAATAGTGGGGAAATAAATGGAAACCATACTTAAGGAGAGGATTGTGGAACATCTAAAATCCCATGGATTGAAAGATTAAAAACAGCATGGGTTTACTTACGGGAGATCATGTCAAACTAATCTTATTGATTTTTTTGATTGGGTGACTAAAATAATACATGGCGGAGGTGCAATAGACATCGCTTATCTAGACTTTAGTAAGGCTTTTGATACCGTCCCACATATAAGACTTATCAATAAATTGCAGTCTTTGGGCTTGGACTCCCATATTATTGAATGGATTAGGCAGTGGCTGAGGGACAGACAACAGAGGGTTGTAGTCAATGGAGTATATTCAGATCATGGTCTTGTTACCAGTGGGGTACCTCAGGTATCTGTTCTGGGACCCATATTGTTTAATATCTTTATCAGCGAAATTGCAGAAGGCCTCGATGGTAAGGTGTGTCTTTTTGCTGATGACACAAAGATTTGTAACAGGGTTGATGTTCCTGGAGGGATACACCAAATGGAAAAGGATTTAGGAAAACTAGAGGAATGGAACTAAAATTTCATGTTGATAAGTGCAAGATAATGCACCTGGGGAGTAAAAACCCAAGAGCAGAATATAAAATCAGTGATACAGTCCTAACCTTAGTATCTGAGGAAAGGGATTTAGAGGTCATTATTTCAGAAGACTTAAAGGTAGGCAGACAATGTCATAGAGCAGCAGGAAATGCTAGCAGAATGCTTGGGTGTATAGGGAAAGGCATTACCAGTAGAAAGAGGGAGGTGCTCATGCCGCTCTGCAGAGCACTAGTGAGACCTCATTTGGAGTATTGTGCGCAGTACTGGAGACCATATCTCCAGAAGGATCTTGATACTTTGGAGAGAGTTCAGAGAAGAGCTACTAAACTAGTACATGGATTGCAGGATAAAACTTACCAGGAAAGATTAAAGGACCTAAACATGTATAGCTTGGAAGAAAGATGAGACAGAGGGGATATGATAGAAACTTTTAAATACATAAAGGAAATCAACAAAGTAAAAGAGGAGAGAATATTTAAAAGAAGAAAAACTGCTACAAGAAGACATAGTTTTAAATTAGAGGGGCAAAGGTTTAAAAGTAATATCAGGCAGTATTACTTATCAGTAGTGGATGCATGGAATAGCCTTCCTGGAGAAGTGGTAGCTGCAAATACAGTGAAGGAGTTTAAGAATGCATGGGATAGGCATAAGGCCATCCTTCATATAGGATAGGGACAAGGGCTATTCTCAGTATTCAGTATATTGGGCAGACTAGATGGGCCAAATGGTTCTTATCTGCCGACACATTCTATGTTTCTATGTTTATGTTTGGGGGACAAACCCCACACCGCGCAGGAGCTGTGGACGGGCATGGAACAACGGACCGATGAGTGGTTGGTGCCAGTGAGCCCGGCTTGGTGGTGTGCGATAATGGGTGAAATCTCGTAGCAGCTCTGGACCTAGCCGGTTTGACGCATATCCCTTGCCTGGCGCATGTGTTGAATTTAATTTAATAACTTGAATTAGATTTCAGCCATTGACCTCCCTTGGATGTGGTATTTCTTTCTCAGGCTCCCTCTCCGGCATGTATCCTTGATCCCCCGTTACCTGTGATCACCATGGTAGGCGCATAAAAGAACATCGAAAGTTGATAGGGAAGATATCCAATTGGATCGTGGACGTCACGGGGACGTGCGATCAGGCAGAAGTTATCTAGAGTCAACAAAGTGGCAGCAGGGTCTCTCCTGTATAATGTTTCCTAATCCAAAATACCGCAGTGACATTCCCTGTAATTTTTTATTACTCATTCCAATAACAGGGCATCTTAGGAGTCCTGTATTGTTATTTATCGTCACTAGCTCCCCGAGTCAGGTGTGGGAAATTGCCGCGCGCCTCCTGCCTTCCTTTGATTTTTCTGCTTTAATAACTTGTCCCACATCTCCACTCAATCAGACTTCAGCCATTGACCTCCCTTTGGATGTGGTGTCCCTTTTTCAGGCTCCCTCACCGGCATGTATCCCTGATTCCCCGTTACCCATGATCACCATGGTAGGCGCATAAAAGAACATCGAAAGTTGATAGGGAAGATATCCAATTGGATCGTGGACATCACGCGGACGTGCGATATGGTGGAGCATTTTGTGTGTACACGCCTACACGTACTGACTGATGGGTCTGCCCCCTTTAACTTCTGGGTCTCCAAATTGGGCACATTGCCTGAGCTTGCCCTTTACGCCTTGGAGGTGCTGGCCTGCCCTGCAGCCAGTATATTGTCTGAACGTTTGTTTAGCACAGCAGGAGGAGCCAATGTGGACAAGCTCACGTTCATTAAAATGAACCAGGCAGGGATCCCACAAGACTTGTTCGTACCTTGTGCAGAATAGACATGTATACCGGCTTTACCCAGCAATTGTTATACTCCAGCACACTTTCTCTTTGTTTTATCTTTTATATTCCCCAATGTTTTGGGGTTTACCCAAATTTAAACAAAAATAAAAATAAAAATAAAAACTGTGTTGGCTACCTCCTCCTCCACCGCCACTTTCACCTTCATCGCCACATCCACCGCCTCCTCAACCTCCTACTCCATATGGACCTCCTCCTCCTAGATCAAGATTATTATTTTTTTATTTGTACATATTTTATATTATTTCCCTATCCATATTTTTTTGCAGAGCACTTGCCATACTCTTAACCACATTTTGCTGCCTTTTGCAGCCCTCTAGCCTTTTCCATGACTTTTTTTAAAGCCATTTTAGTTCTTCAAAGTTCAGGTCCCCATTGAATTCAATGGGGTTCTGGTTTGGGGTCAAGTTCGGGTCCCGAACTTCCAGGTGTCCGCTCAACTCTACTTGCTACTAGTAAGTATTCCTATATAGCAGAAGTCTCATATATATATATATATATATATATATATATATTATTATTATTTTTTATTTTTTTAAAGTAACTAGCCATGCAGCCCTATAGTGTAGTAGTTAAGATTCTTGTCTGTAATGTAGAAGGTTGTGAGTTTGTGCCAGAAACTTTTCAGAAATAGAGGCTAAATTAGATTTAAATACACTGGGTGTCCCCAAGGACTGACTCCATATATGGACATAGCTATAAATGGAGTCAGAGCAGGGACTCCTAAGCCGAACTAGAGTCCTGACCCCCTCGCCTCTTCAGAGCAGGGGGTGCCTGGTTTAATACTCGGGTTCTCCAATTGACTTCCATTGTGCTCGGGGGCTCTGTAGAGTGGGAAGTGTTGTACTCGAGCACATGAGCACTTTGGTGCTCGACCAACACTATTAGATACCCATCGCAATCCATCAGATTCCACCTTTCCTTTTTCAGAGCTCCTTTGGAAAATGAAAGGTGGAATGCTGGTGACACCCAACTATACACTTCATCCCTTGACATCACCACTGCTTTACTTCGAAACACCAGTGATTGTCTGGCAGATGTCTCTAACATCATGTCCTCTCTGTATCTAAAACTTATTCTCCAAAAAATTTAACTTCTTGTCTTTCCCCCATCTACTAAATCACCTTAACTTGATATTTCAATTTCAGTCTGCGGCACCATCATAACTCCTGAGCAGCATGCCCGCTGTCTTGGGGTCATGTTTGACTCAGATCTTTCCTTTGTTCTCCATATCCAATCACTTGCACTCTTTTTGTCTGCACCTCAAGAACATCTCCAGAATCCACCCTTTTCTTATGGTGAAAACAGCCAAAACTCTTGTTGTTGCCTTGATTCATTCTCGTCGTGACTACTGTAATTCATTACTAATTGGTCTCCCTCTCACTTAACTCTCCCCTGTTCAGTCTGTCGTAAATGCTGCAGCCAGGCTCATCTATCTGTCCACCCGCTATACTGATGATACTAGCCTGTGTCACTTCACTGGTTGCCCATCCACCACAGAATACAGTTCAAACTTCTAAGGCTACTTTCACACTCGCGTTTTGTGCGGATCCGTCATGGACGGATCAGTTCAGATAATGCAACCGTCTGCATCTGTTCAGAACGGATCCGTTTGTATTATCTGTAACAAAGCCAAGATGGATCCGTCTTGAACACCATTGAAAGTCAATGGAGGACGGATCCATTTTCTATTGTGCCAGATTGTGACAGTGAAAATGGATCTGTTCCCATTGACTTACATTGTGTGCCAGGATGTATCAGTTTGGCTCAGTTTCATCAGACGGACACCAAAACGCTGTAAGCAGCATTTTGGTGTCCATCTCCAAAGCGGAATGGAGACTGAACTGATGCAAACTGATGCATTCTGAGCGGATCCTTTTCCATTCAGAATGCATTAGAATGCAAACTGATCCGTTTTGGACCACTTGTGAGAGCCCTGAACGGATCTCACAAATGGAAAGCCAAAACGCGAGTGTGTAAGTAGACTTACGCTCAAAGCTCTCCACAGTTCCTACACCTCCATACATCTCCTCCCTCATCTCCGTCTACCACCCTACTCATGCTCTCCATATGCCAGTGATCTAAGATTAACATCCTTCATAATCCGTACCTCTCATTCCCGTCTTCAAGACTTTTCCCGAGCTGCACCTACTCTCTAGAATGCTCTGCCCTGCAATATCAGATTAATTCCCACCTTCCCTACCGTCAAAAATGCCTTAACCTGTTACGGACACAGGGCGTACAGGTACGCCCTGATGTCCTGGTATTTAAGGTTAGTCGGGTCTCTGGTGACCCGATAACCCAGAATAGGATGGTGATCGGCGGTGTTATAATACACCACCAATCACCATCCTGCGATCCTGAGAGGTGGCGGTCACGCCACGTCTAAGTATCACTTCTGATTGACCGGCTGGGAAGGTGGGCGGGCGCACTGGCAATTTTGAATTGCCAGAGCTCCTCTCCCCGCTCATACAGGTCCGTGGAGCGGGAGAGAGAGGAGCTCGGCTGTACTGTAAATTTATTTGTGCTATCACGCACAAATCAGTGTATTTGGGAGAGGTAGGGAGAGGTAGATTAGGCAGGGATAGTGAGGTAGAGTTAGAGAAAAAAATAAGTTTTTTTATTGTAGCCTAGCACCCGGATCGGGTGTCTGGGGGCCACAGCACTCAGCTGTGCTGTAGATTGCAGCTTGGCTCAAAATGCTCTGGGGTACACCAGACAGGTTCACCGGTAGGGGGCTCAGGTGGACTTATCTGGTGGGCCGGAAAACTAGTACGAGCAGCTCTGGGGCTCGTACTAGTTTTCCGGCCCACCAGATAAATCCACAGTGAACTTGTCTGGTGTACCCCAGAGCATTTTTAGCCTGTGATTCTTGATTTTGTTGGCCAAGCAGGAATCCAGATTCCCACAGTGGGCTTCACTGAATATGACTATATTTTTTTTTTTTTTCAGTGACCACTTTCAGAATCTGATGGTGGAGCAAACGAACCTGTACGCAGAACTGTTCATTGCTCAACACACCGGCTCCTTTTTGGCTAGGGCTGGTGGCTGAACTCCGGTCAGTGCAGCTGAGATGAGGATGTTTTGGGGCCTCGTGCTGCACATGGGCCTAGTCAAAAAAAACAGTGTCAGGCATTACTGGAGTGGGGACGTCCTCTACCAACCCCACTTTACAGTACGGCCATGACACGTACCCAGTTTGAAGCCATCCGGAAATGCCTGAATTATGCAGATAATGCAGCATGTTCCCCCCAAGGTGATCCTGCCTATGACCGCCTGTACAAAATCAGGCCAGTCATCGATCACTTCGGGGCCAAATATTTGGAGGCCTATGTACCTGGAAGGGAGGTCGCGGTTGATGAGTCTCTCATTGCTTTCAACGGGAGACTCATTTTCCGCCAGTATGTGCCCTCTAAGCGGGCGAGGTATGGCATAAAGCTGTACAAAGTTTGTTAGAGTACCTCAGGGTACACTTACAAGTTTCGTGTGTACGAGGGGCGAGATTCCCGTATTCAACACCCAGAATGTCCCCCCACTCTGGGTGTTAGCGGGAAACTTGTGTGGGACCGTATGCGCCACTGCTAGATAAAGGTTACCACCTGTATGTGGATAACTTTTATACTAGTATCCCCTTGTTCCAGTCCCTCGCCACCAGATCCACGTCCGCTTGTGGGACCGTGTGGAAAAATCAACGCGGCCTCCCTACCCACCCCCTCCAGTTACCTATCCCCAGGGGTGAAACCCGTGCCCTTACCAGTGGAAACCTGTTGCTGGTCAGATATAAGGACAAGAGGGATGTCATTGTACTGTCCACAATTCACGGTAACGGCATCACCACTGTGCGAGGTACCGCGGCAACAGTCCTCAAGCCCGATTGTATCGTCGACTACAATCGGTATATGGGAGGAGTTGATCTCTCTGATCAAGTCCTCAAGCCATATAATGCCATGCTCAAAACCCGGGCATGGTACAAAAAAGTTGAAGTCTACTTGGTACAGGTTGCCTTGTACAACTCTTTTGTGCTTTTCCGGAGGGCTGTCAACACAGGGAAATTCCTCCAGTTCTATGAGGCAGTCCTCGAGGCCCTGATCTTTTCTGACCGGGAAAGAGCAGTCCGGAGTACCTCGGGAACTGGAGGCGCCCGGATCGTCCCTGGCCAACACTTTCCAGGTGTGGTCCCCCATACTGGAAAGAAGGGACGGTCCCAAAAAAAAGTGCAGAGTGTGTCACAGGAGGGGGATACGGAAGGACACCACCACTCAGTGTGACACGTGCCCCGATCATCCGGGCCTCTGCATTTACAGTTGCTTCAAGGAGTACCACACTTCCATGGAGTACAAAATTTATAATCCCCTTCTTCCCCAATTTTAATTCCATTTTGCCACAGACAATCAAAAAAAAAATATGGATCTCAGACTTGAGTTATTTTGTAAAACTAAAATAAATAAAAAAAGTAGACATATTAGGTATCGCCGCTTCCGTAAGAATCTGCTCTATAAAAATACCCCATGACCTAACCCCTCAGATGAATACGGTCAAAATTTTTTATAAAAAAAGGTATTTTATTGTCACCTTACATCACAAAAAGTGTAATAGCAAGCGATCAAAAAGTTATATGCCCCCCAAAATAGTGCCAAGAAAAATGTCCTCTCATCCGTAAAAAATGAGCCCCTACCTAAGATAATCGGCTAAAAACTTTAAAAAACTGACTATGGAGATACTAAAATGTTTTTTTTTTGTCTATAAAAGGATAATATAGTGTAAAACCTAAATACATTTAAAAAAAGTAGACATATTAGGTATCGCCACGTTTGTAAGGATCTTCTCTATAAAAATACCCCATGACCTAACCCCTCAGATCAACACGGTCAAAAAAATGGGGTAACTTTTATGGAGTTTCTACGCTAGGGGGGCTTCAGGTGGGCTTCAAATGGGACATGGTGTAAATAAACCAGTCCAGGAAAATCTGCCTTCCAAAAACCACACGGCTCACCTTTCCCTCTACGCCCTACCGTGTGCCTGTACAGTAGTTTACGACCACATATGGGGTGTTTCTGCAAACTACAGAATCAGGGCAATAAATATTGAGTTTTGTTTGGCTGTTAACCCTTGATATGTTACTGAAAAAAATGGATTAAAATGGAAAATTTGCCAAAAAATCTAAATTCAGAAATTTTATCTCCATTTGCCATTAACTCTTGTGGAACACCTAAAGGGTTAACAACGTTTGTGAAATCAGTTTTGAATACCTTGAGGGGTGTAGTTTCTAGAATGGGGTCATTGTTGGGTAGTTTCTATTATGTAAGCCTCACATAGTGACTTCAGACCTGAACTGGTCCTTAAAAAGTGGGTTTTTGAAAATTTCTGAAAAAATTCAAGATTTGCTTCTAAACTTCAAAGCCTTGTAACGTCCCTAAAAACAAAATTGTCATTTCTAAAATAATCCAAACATGAAGTAGACATAAGGGGAATGTAAAGTAATAACTATTTTTGTAGGTATTACTATGTATTATGGAAGTAAAGAAATTGAAACTTGGAAATTTGCTAATTCTTCCAAATTTTTGGTAAGTTTGGTAGTTTTTTATAAATAAAATTGATTCTTTTTTTACTCCATTTTACCAGTGTCATGAAGTACAATATATGACGAAAAACTGTCTCAGAATGTCTTGGATAAGTCAAAGCTTTTTAAAGTCATCACCACATAAAGCAGTGGTGCACAACCTGCGGCCCGCGGGCCGCATGCGGCCCCCAGAGCCATGATCCTGCAATCAGCTGTGTTTCTGCATAGAGCGCCGCACAGCAGATGGATCACAGTTTTTGCACTGTAGCAGGAGCGAAAAGGGTCCCCGGCTATTAGTGAGAGCGGGGAAGCCGAGGAGAAGACAGAAGCGCTTTATTAGCGCTTCTGCCTTCTCCTCTATGAGCGCTCTCAGTGTGGAACCGGCGATCACGTGATCGCTGGGTGTCTCAGGAACAGAGGAGCGCTGCCCTCGTGCAAAGCCTCCGCAGCAGGCTGGTTTCCCTGTAACTGGGGCTCCTTTGGATGCTCCAGTTACAGTGGAAATAGTACAAAAAAAAGTCACTTGGGGGGCGTGGCTTGCTCATGGCGGAGTAGGACGCACGGCTGAACAGCTCTCCTGTTACGCAAGTGAAACTGACTGTTTCTACTAGAATAACCTTGCTCAAACCTACAGAATGGGAAGGAAAACCGCCAAGGGACCGGTGGAGACCGATCATCAACCGGACCAGTCAGGCATCCAGAAGTTCTTCGGCTTCCAGACCGGGACAGAGGGAACTCAGGCGGCTGCTAAGATGGCCGCCGCTCCTCCTCTCTCCAGCATGGAGGTTTCAGCGCGCTCTTCCCCTCCGGCCCAGAGACCATGCAATCTCACTACAAGTGACCCTGAAAGCGGCTGGGATCTAAGGGCGCACCTTCAGGCTCTACCTACGAAGATGGGCTTGGAGAACTCCGTCTCCAGATTGGAGAAAACTTATAAGGTAGAGATAGAGGCCCTGAAAGATGAGATCAAACATCTGGGCCACAGGGTTGAGGCCTCTGAGCGCACCCAGGAGACGTTCCAAGGCCACCTGGAGGAACATCATAAGGTGTTGGAGGCTCATTCCAGACATATCTCCCAGCTATTATCACATCTGGACGATATTGATAATCGTAATCGTAGGAACAATCTGCGGATAAGGGGGGTCTCTGAGATGGTTCTTCCTGGCGATTTAGAGCGCACTGTTCAAGCGCTGTTTCATTCCCTACTGAAGGGGGACGAGTCCTCCCCTATTGAAATGGACCGGGTCCACCGTGCTCTGGGACCAAAATCGGCTGACTCAAGTAGGCCACGCGATATAGTGTGCTGTGTCCACTTTTATAAAGTAAAGGAGGCTATCCTGAAAGCAGCCCGTACAGCTGACAAAGTGGAGGTTGATGGATCCCTGGTCCAGATCATGCCGGACCTCTCTAGGAGAACTCTCCAGCTTCGCAGAGCTGTTCGCCCCATTCTCACCCTATTAAAGGACAGAGATATTCAATACAGGTGGGGGTTCCCCTTTCAGCTCCACGCTAAGAAGGATGGAAAGTCGGTGGTATTTCGTGACCTGGACGACCTACCCAAGTTCCTTGAGACTTTCTCTCTACTGTCCGTCCACCTCCAGGACTGGCCGTCTGTAGCATCTCCACCACCGCTGCCACCTAGGGAGCAATGGTCTGTTATATCTCCTAGATCAGCGAGGCAGAGGAAGTCGCTATGAGGGTTCCGGCGCTCCTTTACTTTCTCCCTTGGTTTCTTCCTTCTATGGACCTTAGCCTTCGTCCGCAGCAGAGAGACCAGTTTTGATGTCCAGGTTGAGGACGCTACTGAGGACCTTTGTGTGTCCATGGTCGCCTCATTAGGACGGTTGGCTGGGGGCCTGATACTTCCTGTTCTTACCTCATTATTCAGTTGTCACAGTGAGGGTTAATCATTTTGATATGTATTCTTCACTTTTCTCTGTATGTTAGACAGTCGCATTGTTTTATTTTGCAGTTGTCATATAGTGGTGGGAGAGTCGCCGACTTTGTCTGGGATTTCGCTTCCTCCTCTTCAGCTAGGGTAGTGGGACTCGCTTCCGACACTACTGTCTGGCTATAAGGCCACCATATGTTGATGGCCATTTGGTGTTATGTATTATTTGTATGGTTCCCTGTTTTGTCTGTTTCTGTTTTGTCTTGTTTGTCAGGTTTTGTCTTGTCAGGTCCCCCTTGTACTGTTCAGCTTTCCTGGTGTTTTTTCCCTCCTGTCTTACTCTCAGTACTCATTTTAGCGCATATGTTCCCTTTTTTTAGACTCACAGAATGATTCCCATTAAGGTTTGTTCCTTTAATGCTAATGGGCTAAATAACCCTGCTAAAAGAAACCAGGTTCTTTATAATTTACATAAACAGAAGGTGTCCATAGCCTTCTTGCAGGAGACCCATTTTAGGTCGGATAATATCCCCTCCTGTAAGAACAGATACTTCACCTATTGGGCACATAGCACGTTCCCGGAGTCCAAATCTAGGGGCGTGTCTATCGCTATACATAAATCTGTTCCATGTGAGGTTTTGCAAGTCTTTTCTTATGTAATGGGGAGATACATCTTCCTTAAGGTGTCTATCAGTTCTCAGATATTGGTATTAGCTAACATGTATTTCCCCAACACAGGTCACTCTCAATTCGTCTCCACGATTATGCCAGCTCTGAACACCTTTGCTGATGGCGCTCCGATCGTCCTGGGGGGTGATATCAATTTTCCACTAGATGCTACACTAAACTCTTCCTCAGGGAAGGTCCTCTACCCCGACTGGGGTGGCCCGAGGTTTCCAGAGACATTTACACTCTTTGAGATTAGTTGACATATGGCGCATCCTATACCCCTCAGATAAGGACTTCACATTCTATTCTACATCCCATAACGTATATCATCGCCTCGATTATATCTTCCTCTCTCATTCCCTGCTAGACTTTAATCCCACAGCTGGTATTGAACCTGCCCTATTTTCTGACCACTCCCTGGTTTGGGTGACTCTCGCTATTGGGAACCGGACTCGTTCGCATTATTCTTGGAAATTAAACGATAATATACTTAGGGATGCGGTCTGCCTAGCCGATATCCGTTCGTCTATTGCGGACTTCTTGGCGGTACACGAGGCGGATTATACCAGCCCCACAATTAAATGGGAGACATTGAAATGTGTGGTGAGAGGGTTCCTTCTACACGCTTCTAGGTTAAAGAAGATTAGGGCAGGAAAGATGGATAAGCTACTTCAAAAAGTCGCTTTGCTTGAACGAAGTCATAAGAACTCCCTCTCTGCGGTCGTGTACCAGGAATTATGTTATACTAGAGGGGAACTTAGGAGACTGATTGATCAGAAATATCTGGGCGTCAGGGATAGGTTTCACAGACTTATGTATGGGCAAGGAGATAAAAGTGGTAAACTGCTGGCCAGAGTCCTGAGACCTAGGAATGGCTCCTCTTACATTTCAACACTTAACCGGAGAGAAGGGGGTAAAGTACATGCTACTGAAGACATATTGAAGGAATTCCAAGCCTACTATACTGAATTATATAGCTTAAAGGGAAAGTTTGCAGATCTTCCTCCCGAAGCTCGGCTCCAGAAGATCAGGGAATATATCTACGGTCTTGGGGGTCCCAAGTTATCCTTAGCCCATAGGGAGTCCTTGGAGGCAGCAGTCACGACCCAGGAGGTTAGGAGTTCTATTAAGGGTCTAATGGTGGGTAAGAGTCCTGGCCCGGACGGGTTCACCTCACATTTTTATAAGACCTTTCTGGAAGACATATCAGATCCTTTCACCGGTATGTGCAACTCCCTGGTAGAGGGGGCTACCTTCCCGCCACAGGCTCTCACAGTGCATATTTGCGTTATCCCTATACCAGGGAAGGATCCCCTAGCTTGTAGTAGTTACCGCCCGATATCGTTAATAAACATCGATGTCAAGATTTACGCTAAAATTTTAGCTGAAAGATTGAAGCCCTACCTGCCTACTCTGATACATGAGGATCAGACAGGCTTTGTCCCTGGACGTGAAGCTAGGGACAACACCATCCGCTCCTAATTGCTCGAGCGTCTGAGATAAAGTCCCCTCTCTGCCTGTTCTCGGTTGATGCCGAGAAGGCATTCGATCGGGTGGATTGGTCCTTTATGTCGGAGGCCATTAGGGCGTTTGGTTTTGGTCCCAATCTCCTATGCAGAATTACTGCCTTATATCATAATCCGAGTGCCCAGGTCAGGGTTAATGGGTCCCTGTCGGCTCCTCTGCAGATACATAATGGCACAAGGCAGGGTTGCCCCCTCTCCCCTCTTTTGTACATATTGGTGATGGAGTTCCTGGCCAGGGCTCTTAGAGCTAATGATTCCATTAAGGGCCTCCAGGTAGAAGACATGGTTTCCAAGATCGCTGTATATGCGGACGACCTTTTAACCTTCTGTTCTGACCCGAGGGTTAGTTTTCCTAACGTCTTGAAAGAGTTTGCTCTCTTTGGGGACCTTAGTAATTTCAAGGTTAACTTACATAAGTCTGTGATACTAAACATCAACCTCCCTGAATCCCTGGTACACGACCTAAAGACTTAATTTCCATTTAGATGGTCCTCCAACCACCTCACTTACCTTGGCACGTCTATCCCCTCACGTTTGTCAGACCTTTTTTCACTCATTTTTACTCTCCTGTTGGAGGAGGTTCGTAGAGATCTGAAGGCCTGGAAGCAACTACCGTTGTCATGGTTTGGGAGTATCCATGCGATCAAAATGAATATCCTCGGATTTTATATCTATTTCGTACCATACCGATACCCCTACCATGTGGTTTCTTTAGGGCCTTCAGGTCTCTGCTCCTAAAATTTATTTGGGCAGGGTCCTCCCCTAGATTGGGTATACGCTTTCTGGCTCGTCATAAGCTAAAGGGAGGTATGGGAGTCCCTGACCTTTCCAAATACCATAAAGCTGCAATTTTTTCATGTATCTTAGACTGGTTTCATAGCAGTTCTTCCAAGAGATGGGTTCAGTTTGAGCGGATTCTAATTGGATTCCCAACCCAAAATTTACTTTGGCTGGCTAGAGCCCTTAGACCTCCGAAACTCCCCTTCATAACGGCCAGCGTTTTGAAAGTTTGGGACAAACACGCGGTGGCCTTAGGTCTCACCACTTTTCCGGGGCCGTTGATTCCCATATTTAATAATCCAGGATTCCCCATGAGGGAGGGCACTAGGTGGGTGTTGGGACTTCGAAAAGAAGATAACCCACAAGTTAGACAGTTGGTAGTCGGCGGGGCTGTCAGACCCTTAAGTTCGCTTGTCGATCCGTCCAACAGGGGGGCGTGGCTACAATATCTTAGCATAAAGAAGTTCTTGCACTCACTAGGCCCCTTGGTAAACGTATCCAGGGATCTCACCGCCTTTGAATCTCTCTGCACCCAAAATACACCTCCTACACACCTGGTGTCTCTGGTTTACGGGCTGCTCCAGGAGGGGGAGGGGGCCATCCCGTCCCTTCCATACGTGGGGGCCTGGGAGAGAGAGTTGGGTAAAACCTTCTCTTCCGAGCAGTGGGAGAAGGCGCTTACACTGTCCCACAAGTCATCTGTCAGCTGCAGCTTACAAGAAAAGAACTTTAAGATCCTTTCTAGATGGTATAGGACCCCCGTTTTGCTGCATTCCTTCTTTCCCACGTGTCCAGACATCTGTTGGCGTTGTGAGAAGGAGAAAGGCACCATGTTACACATGTGGTGGCAGTGTGAGAGCCTCTCCCCTTTTTGGAACAGAATCAATGAGCTGTATGGGCTGGTCAGCGGTAATACCACTAGGTGGACACCGGAGGGCGCGTTGTTGTCAATGTTCCCTGGGCCCATCTCCTCCCTGAAGAAGGGTCTCCTCAGATTTTTTTGTACAGGCTGCTCGCCTGGTTATCCCTCGCCATTGGAAATCTACGGTGACACCGGGCTTCGAGGAGTGGCTTAACACATTTGAAAAGATACATAGAATGGAGGAACTTATTGCTGAGGATGATGGCCAAGACGCAAAATACCTTAAGATATGGTCCCCTTGGTTGCTTTTTAAAGGATCTGAGTCTTACCTTATGTGGTTGAATACCATCTCTAGTAATGTTTAATACTACCTATGCTGATGGGTTATGGCACTCCCCTTTTTTGTCCCCTTTGTCTCTGTCTGTCTGTGTGTGTATGTGTGTATGGTGTTGATGTTTTTGCTCCCTTTTAGAGTAGATTTAAATCTATTTGCGAATGCGTCACTTTGCTTGTAGACCACCTACATTTGTTATGTACTTAACCAATTCAGTATCCTGGTACTGTAAATGGCAGATTTGGTATATTGTTTTGCATTGTGGTTTTATACCTTTTGATCCGATAATTTACTCTTGTACTTAATAAAACAGATTGAACAACAAAAAAAAGTCACTTATTGTCTTCCAAAGGTCTTTCAGTGACCTCTTGGGGACAAATTGTGGTAAAAATATATTTAAAAAAAAGCTACAATGATTTTAAAAAATTTGAAAACTAAATAAAAAATATAATAAAATGTAAATAAAAGAAAAGAGAAATAAAATATTATGTGGCACAAAAAAATAGAAAATTATTTAAAAAAATAATGGCAAAAAAATAGAAAGGAAAAAGATTTAAACTGTGTCCTATATAAAATAGAAAGGAAAAAGTGCTTAATAAAAGAGTGTTCACTGTCCCACAACAGTCCTTTTATGACCCCTTGCGGGACATATTATGTTGCAAAAATATATTTAAAAAGAAATGATAGAAAATTCAAAAAAAAAAAAAAAAAATAGAATACAATAAAATATTAATACATTTCAAATAGAAGTAAAAAATTTAAAGGAAAAAGTGCAAAATTTAAAAAAATGACAGTGTCCCCCAAGGTCTTTTTATGACCTCTTGGGGGACATATTATGTAGCAGAAATATATTAAGAAAAAAATAATAATAATACATAAAAGAAAAAACACCCACACCAATCAAAACGGTCACCATTACCGTCCCATTCACGTGAAACTTTTCCTATTATATAGCAAAACGGCCTACATGAAATAGGGAACTAATTATAATAATTTATTTTGGTGTCAGTTTGCATATTTAAAGAATAAGGAGCTATAGTTTGAAAAAATATATACTTTTTAAAAACGTTTTGTACAGTTTCCCCCAAATAAAAATTGTTGCAAAAATTATTTTGGTAGTCCAGCAAATAAGATAGTTACAACCATTTGAACCACCACGCGCGCTAAATCACAAAAAAGTGTCTGGTCATTAAGGCCTTTTCGGGCCTGGTCATTCAAGTGTTAACCAATAGCAAGGTAATGTTTGGGATTGGCAGGAAATGGTAATAACCAGTGAACTCCGTCCTCTGCAGTGAAGGAAAACGATGATTTATAAAAAGGAGGCAGGATGGAAGGAAATGTCGCCACTTTTCTGATAAAAATTATTTTTAACAGCAACTGCAGCATGACCTCTGAAATAGAAGATTCATAATTACCTGCTCCACTCCACTCTGGTCCTCTGCGCTGCCCCCGCTGCCTCCATCTTCCGATTCCTGCTCTGTTTACACCTGACAGTGCATGGCAATGGTCACTTGCACGGCTCCAGTCAATGACTGGCTTCAGCAGTGACACGTTGCTTGTGGCCACATCACCGCGTAAGCCAGTCATTGGCTGGAGTGGTGTATGACTATGTCCATGCACTGCCAGGTGTAAACAGCGGGGCAGTTCGAAGGACCGGAGTGGCGGGGTACAGGTAAGTATACCTCTTCCGTTTCAGGGGCTAGGCTGCAGCACGATATTTGGGACAATTACTGGGAACAAGTGTTCATAGGAGCGCTTATATCTGGCCAGTATAATCGTCCAGCTGATCAGTAGATAAACAAGGAATCGCTCATTTGTCGGCTGATTTGCATATTTTATCAGGATGAAAGATGTCCGATTATCTGCAACACATCTCCCTGTGTAATCTAAATGAAGATGGAACGACTGTGGCAGCAATCACTCCTCCCCAGTCACTTTGCACTGGCTTGTGTAATAGGCAGATGAGCGCCGATCAACATTTTTTATTTGCGGCCCCTTGAAATAGAGCGATGTGACAATGCGGCCCCCAGACCAAAAAAGGTTGTGCACCCCTGACATAAAGTGACAATGGTCAGATTAGCAAAAAATTTGCTGGTCCATAAGGTGAAAATGAGCCCGGTCCATAAGGGGTTAAAAACACATCTTTTCAGGCAGGCGTATAATGCTTACTAAACTGACTGTTCCCCAAGTAACCCTTCCCCCATCCCCCAACTATTTAGATCTGAACTCGATCTTCTAACAGTCCCACACCCTAAGCAGGTGGGCCTACACCACTGCTTTCAGTACAAAAGTGGCTCAATTACTGCATATCACAATCAACTACCTTTTGTGTCACCCAATTTCCTCATAGATTGTAAGCTCTTGCGAGCGGGGCCCTCACTCCTAGTGTTTCAGTTGTATATTAGCCAGTAACTTTGTGATGTCTTTTGGTTTGTATATGAACCCTCTGAATTGTAAAGCGCTGCAGAATATGGTGGCGCTATATAAATAAATATTATTAATCTGATTGGTTGCTATGGGCAACTAAACCAGTTCTACTTTACACCAGAGTTTTGGCATCTTCAAGGGTATGTGGCAATGCATAGTTGTTCTCCCACAGTCCTAAAACACACAGGTTAATTTTTTTTTAATTTAAATGTGATTTTATTGTGCGAAAGTATTAAAATGGATTCTACTTAATGATGTTAGTTCTCCTTTAAGAAATAAAACAGAGATAACAATGAGAGCTGATGTTGTCATAGCAACCGTCTGTTCTCTTCTATTCTGTATTAGGTTCTAGAACATGGATACCTAGTACATATGTGAATTGCATGCAGGTTTTCCTCACACTTCATACATTGGGGGTGAAGTGAACACTTACCTACCGTGTGATTACTGCTAAATTACAGGAAAGGAATTTACTAAAACAGATCTCCAGAGCTGAAAAAGTAAAGAATAGTAAGTGTTATATGTCATAATATGTAATCAGATATTGGGGCAAATTTACTAAGACCTATGTGTCAAATGTTTGTATTAATATGTAATTTAATGCCAAATTTATTAAGAGGTATGTCTCTTTGGAGCATCTCTCTGGCAGTCCATGGGGCAGAAATCAAAGTTATGCTGGCTATGAGCTGAAACAGACATGTGCTATAGTTTAAATTAAAGATCTTTGGAGGCCATGCCACCTAAGCCCCACCCACAATGTTAATTGATAAGAGCGTAAAAGTAGGAAAATTTGCAGATTTTTAGTGAAATGCCACTTGTTCAGAGCTACCCTGTAAGCCAGTGTCCTGAATGGCAGGTATACATATTTAACCATCTACTATTCAATTTGCATACAGTAGCTCCCCCTAGTGGTGACTACGTTTGGGGAGCTTGCTTGCTTTTCCCTATTTTGGATGACTCTTGGACAGTCAAGGAGTGCAGGCAAATATGATGAGGTCTTAGACAAAACTATATTATTACGGTGCATTAATATCGGCACACTATGTTGTTGATGTGGTAGTCGCTGTGACTGATGAATTAC
The DNA here is from genome assembly GCF_905171765.1 of Bufo bufo. Lineage (NCBI taxonomy): Eukaryota > Metazoa > Chordata > Amphibia > Anura > Bufonidae > Bufo > Bufo bufo. Next base: position 155,268,168 of record NC_053393.1, read on the forward strand.
ATGAGTTACATAGCTGCAAACATAATTTGGGACATATAAACACTGCCACTCCCAGAAAACTCCCACAAACCGCTCACTTTGGGGTACATTTTGAAAAGCCCCGCCCTCTGCCATTGACCCCACCCATTTCCTGTGCATTTTCTGGAACTTTTAACAGCTAATTTGTTACCTGAAAGTAATATTTACTTTCACTGAACCTTTAGTAGTTTCTGGATAGCACCTATATTACATCATTGAAAATTCGCAATATAAAAACCATGGATAAAATCCCCATTTGATTGTACAGGAAAGATAGTTTTACCACGATAACCAGACAGCTCACTATTGTTTTCTATGAGGTTTTAGAACTACCGTAGCTGGTTTACACTTCTGTGGTAATGTAGAGTTAAATGCTTCAATATACCTTCTATATCAATTTCTTGCATTCTTAAGATCTATTTTTGCTGCCATTCAATAGAAGTCCTATTGTTTATTTCTAGTTCTAGTTAGTTCTAGATAAAAATTTGACCCGGTCATGTGATGGACACGCGGCTATATCACATGTGTATGTATCACATAACTAGGACAGGTTTTATTCCCTGGAAGTAAACCATGAATGTGTATTAAAACAAAGCAACTGACTTGACACTTACACCTTGAGAGCCAGGCCTTGTCAAGAGTTGGGCTGCATTTAAGAGTTGGGATGCATTTGTAGCTCTTTTATTCTAGTTCCAATAATAGCTGCCTGCTCATTTAGCTAATTTCAGAACTCACATAGAAGTGAATGGGGAGAGCCTTACACGTATGTCCATGTCTACATTCACTGTGGCTGCAAGATAGGGCCCTGTGGTGAGAGCTGAACAGGCTTGTGATGGTTATATTTAGAGATGAGCGAATCGAATCCCACAAAGTGGAATTCGATCCGAATTTCAGGATAAATTCAATTCGCCTAGAAGCCGAGTTTACTCGTGCTTCGTGTCAGCAAATCGATTTAACCTGAAATAGTATAAAAAACAAAAAAAATTCAAACTTAACGCCTCCATTTGTTTGCGATCGGCTGCCAGCCTCCATCTTGCTTGAAGGTCTCGGCCTCACTGGATTTCAGCCAAGATCGTCAAGCAAGATGGCGGCTGCTGGCCCAACGCAAGCAAATGGAGGCGGTAAGTTTGATTTTGTAAGTTTTAATTGTTGTTCTAAGGGGTACAAAGATGGGGGCGACGATATCGCAGATCCCTGTCATTGCACCCGCTACTTACAAAAAAATGCGCTTCATGACAAAGTAATTAGTCAGAAAGTGAATTTTTTTGTAAAATTCGTCAAAGCAGCCAAATCAAATTTTCTATATTTTTTTTGTCTTTGAAGGGAGTGAGCTGCTATATAACAATGGCAGACAATCAACCTAAGAAGTCCAGGAAGAGACGCCACTGCTGCCCTGACTTACCAGCCAAGCGGCACCTGCTTGACCCTCCACAGTCATCTCAGAGGCGTCTTGTGCTCTACACCCCATCCAGTGAGCTCCTGAGGTGCCTCGGATGCTTTCTACAAAAAAGATGTTATAAGCTGGATCTTTCTGCTACACTGCCTATAGGATGGCTGAGAAACATTGACAATTTTCTCCTTTATAACCGTTACCAACCCGAAAGTTTCCTAAGCTCAGGTAGCGTTGTATTTCTCTATATGCTATGCCGAGACCTCATCTCCCCTGAGGCAGACAGCATACGACAGCTTCAAGTCTCGTTTCTCACATGTTACTATATCTCCCACTGCTACATCGGCAATGAGCTTGGGTACCCAGAAACACCATTCCTGGTGGGCAGCTCAAGGACAGCCTTTTGGGACAGATGCTTATCATATATCTCAATTATGAGTTCCAAGATGATGGAGATCAATGACAACCGCCAGGTTTATAGTGAGACACTTGCTGAGCTAAAAGCTGTAGGAAGATAAAATACAATCTATGACCTGCAAGAACCAGAAGGAGAGAAACTGCATTGGATAATTAGTGTCCAGAATGTGAAATCTTAAAAGGAACCATGTTTTAGGAAGGTATGAACATCTGAGACCTCCATGTTACTATATACAGTATGTCCTACCAGTAATGGTTCCTGGAGATTTAACATCAAGATGTGAAGGGGTTGCATGGCTGATTGCATGCAACACTATTTTTGAAATTGCTATCTCTTAGAGATTGTAATGATACTGTATGGCTCTCAGAGCAGACATAGACTTATCAGATTGCCTCACTATAGTGCAATTATATAAGTCGTCAGACTTGACTTTACAAATGAACAAATTATTTTTACTTGGCTCAGGGCATTTCTTTATCAGTGACAGCTGGAGAACTACAGGGACCAAGCTAGTAACTTTGTAATTAACTTAAATTTCTAAATTGGTCCCTGTTCCGAGCATTCAGTCGCACACCCCTGGAAGCACTGTTGTGATCCAATAGTGATGATGTTTTGTCCATTGGTCATATGTCTTCCAGGCTCCTAATCCACGCCCTGTTGACAGCACATCACCAATGATGTCCCTTTATGGACTGGTGCTTTGTGCTGTGTGCAAGGTGCATGCACTAACCCAGCATACAATAGCTGACTCCATGCATGCGCAGAGAAAAGAAGAGCACTTGACCTCTTCTACAATAAAAGATAATAGAGAGTAAAAGAAAGGTTGCGCGTGATACCCAGCACGGAATTCTCCAGCGCATACCAGAAATAAAAATGTTCCTCTACTGACCCGATCTACAACTTCAGTGCCTGGATATCAACAAACATTGCAGGACAAGGAGGTGGATAGCAGTGGAAACATCAATTTCCATAAGTGAAGAACCACTGAAGATCAAGACAAAGTCTACTGAACAGAAGAAGACGGTAGCTAGAAGCTTTGATAAGATTTAAACTGTGTCCTATAACACTGAATGGACTTAAGCTACTTTGGTAACTTTGCTTCTGAAGCCTGCTGAATTGTCTTAATTAAACTTAAACAGAACTTTACCATTTTATTTGTTTCAATTATTTAGAACTTTAGGGCTTCCAAGTAATAAAAAGCTAAAAAACCCACAAAAAATATGATAACTCATACATATAAAGTGCAATCTATTTAATAAATGATAAAGAAGTGTTCTTAACAAGACAACAACCCGTACTCACAGAGCAGCTATTGCCCATTGGTCAGCTGTGTGAGGTGTACAGAGAAGAGAGTGTTAAGCGCACATTGAATGGTGAGCTTTAGGTAGGAGAAAGTGTAGTAAAAATAAAAAATTAATTAATAAAGTATATTAGAGATAGTTTTATTAGGGCATTAGTGAGAACATATTAAAAGTTTATATAAAGGTTTAGTTATTCTTTAACTCTTGTGGGTCTGCTTATTTAGCCAGGGCTGCTCGGATTGATCACCTTCCCTGAAGGAGGCGATGTAGTATTATTTGATAACAAAGGGAATGGATTGTCATGACATACGGTAGTTGGGGTGAGTCTGACAGAACAGTTATGAGAAGATCCATGAAAAAAGTTCATTCTTTAAAGAAGGGGAATTAATTGAAAGCTGTATGAACTGGTGTACAAAAGTTGTGCAAGCAGTATTTTTCAGAAAAACGTAGTGACTGGTGTATGAAATGTGATCTTAATATATTCATTCCAACTTATTTTGGTGTCCCATGCATATCAGGTAAATTGTGCCCCAGACAGCAACAATTTAAAACTATCTACTTGCTAATAAAGAGATTTAAACACATTTTAGAAGAATGTAGCCTTCTTTCCACACACCCTCTCCACTTCCTGAGAAATGTAAGTCACATTATCACAAGAAAAAGAATAAAACAGGTATGAGTCCTAGAGGGTAGAATGTAAAAAACAAACAGGAAAAAAAACTGGAAATAGCTGTGTCAAGAACTGGTTAAAGATCCATTTACACATGCCAATTATATCAATAGTTTTCTACTTTCTGAGCAATCATGACAATAATTGGTTAGTGATAAAGGGATTGTGCCACCATTAAATGAGTATATAATTCAGCATGAAAAATTTATAAATTTTTTGTTTACTTTCTATTACAAAAATGCTCCAGTTGTAAAATATTCTCTGTATTTCAGTATAATGACATCTCCTCGAGTTTAAGCAGTTTAGTATTTTACGGTATACGTCCACATACTGAGGTGGTCGCACATGCTCAGTGCCATCCTTCAGCTTCCACCAGCAATATCTACCATTAGAAGATCTGCCAGTTACAGGGAGAGCAATACATATAATTGCAGACTAAATTACAAACTTCTCCAACTGCTCACGATCTCATAGTTCTCTTTGGAATTTTTCCATTTATTAATTCTTATTGTTGCAATCTTGACATATCCTGATCTGCACAAACACTGAGGTTTTTTAATACTGGAACACCTCAAAGCATGACATTTGCAGAGGACACCCCCTTCCCCTTCATTGTGGATGATAACATAGACTAACACAAGTATTATATGCCATAAACTCAGCAATTACACGGAGCAAAAACATAAATGCAACACTTTTGGTTTTTCTCCCATTTTGCATGAGCTGAACGCAAAGATCTGAAACATTTTCAACATACACAAAAGACCCTTTACTCTCAAATATAGTTCACAAATCAGTTTAAATCTGTGTTAGTGAGCACTTCTCCTTTGCCAAGATAATCCATCCCACCTCACAGGTGTGGAATATCAAGGTGCTGATTAGACAGGTGTGCCTTAGACTGCCCTCAATAAAAGGCAGTTTTGCTTTACTGCGGGGAAGTCAGAAAACCAGTCAGTATCTGATGTGGCCACCATTTGCCTCACGCAGTGCAACACATCTCCGTCGCATAGAGTTGATCAGGTTGTTGATTGTGGCCTATGGAATGTTGGTCCACTCCTCTTCAATAGCTGTGCGAAGTTGCTGAATATTGGCAGGAACTGGAACACGCTGCCGTATACACCGATCCAGAACATCCCAAACATGCTCAATGGGTGACATGTCTGGTGAGTATGCTGGCCATGCAAGAACTGGGATGCTTTCAGCTTCCAGGAATTGACAGTCCACTAAAACTGTTAAATACTGCTGTTATATTGTTGTTTAAAAAAACACACCCTTTTTGTGCTAGATAGTACATTTGCGGCCTGCACTGCATTTCTGACAGTCCAATAAAACCGTTAAATACTGCTGTTACATTGTCGGTTGAAAAAAAACTCACTTTTTGTGCTAGATAGTACATTTGCGGCCTGCACTGCATTTCTGACAGTCCAATAAAACCTTAAATACTGCTGTTACATTGTCGGTTGAAAAAAAACTCACTTTTTGTGCTAGATAGTACATTTACGGCCTGCGCTGCATTTCTGTCAGTCTAATAAAACCAGTCAATACTGCTGTTACATTGTTGGTTGACAGTTTTAAGAATCTGATGGCGATGGCTGTTCCACAGTACTTTGTGCCCAGCCGCCACTACTTTTCCAAGCGAGCTATCCTTTCCCTGCACAACCAAGTGGGGGACAAAATCAGGTGTGCACTGCGCAACGTCATCTGTGGCAAGATCCACCTAACTCCGGATACGCGGACCAGTAAGCACGGTCAGGGACGTTATATCTCCCTAACAGCACACTAGGTAAATGCAGTGGTGGCTGGGCCTGAGGCAGATAGCAGTTTGGCGCATGTCCTTCCACCACCAAGGATTGCAGGGCGTTTCTCTTTGCCTCCTGTTGCTTCCTCCTCCTACTCCACTACCTCATCCTCTACCGCCTCCTCATCTGGTCAGCATAACACCTTCATAACCAACTTCAGCACAGCCAGGGGTAAAGGACAGCAGGCAGTTTTGAAACTTATCTGTTTGGGGGAAAAACCCCACACCGAGCAGGAGCTGTAGACGGGCATGGAACAACAGACCGATGAGTGGTTGGTGCCAGTGAGCCTCAAGTCCGGCCTGGTGGTGTGCGATAATGGGCGAAATCTCGTAGCATCTCTGGGCCTAGCCGGTTTGACGCACATCCCTTGCCTGGCGCATGTGTTGAATTGAATTTAATAACTTGACCCACCCTCTCGACCCAATCAGATTTCAGCCATTGACCTTCCTTGGATGTGGTATCCCTTTCTCAGGCTCCCTCTCCGGCATGGAACCCTGATTCCACAATACCCGTGATCACCATGGTAGGCACATAAAAGAACATCGAAAGTTGATAGGGAAGATATCCAATTGGATCGTGGTCGTCACGGGGACGTGCGATCAGGCAGAAATTATCTAGAGTCAACAAAGCGGCAGTAGGGCCTCTCCTGTATAACGTTTCCTGATATAAAATACTGCAGTGACATTCCCTGTAATTTTTTATTACTCATTCCAATAATAGGGCATCTTAAGAGTCCTGTATTGTTATTTATCGCCACTACCTCCCCGAGTCAGAAGTGGGTAATTGCCGCGCCCTCCTGCCTTCCTTCGATTTTTCTGCTTTAATAACTTGTCCTCATCTCCACCCAATCAGATTTCAGCCATTGACCTTCCTCGGATGTGGTATCCCTTTCTCAGGCTCCCTCTCCGGCATGGAACCCTGATTCCCCATTACCCGTGATCACCATGGTAGGCGCATAAAAGAACAACCAAAGTTGATAGAGAAAATATCCAATTGGATCCTGGACGTCAGGGGGACGTGCAACATGGTGGAGCAGTATGTGTGCATAGACCTACACGTACTGACTGTTGGGTTTGTCCCCTTCAACCTCTGGGTCTCCAAATTGGGGACATGGCTTGAGCTTGCCCTTTACGCCTTGGAGGTACTGGCCTGCCCTTCAGCCAGTGTATTGTCTGAACGTTTGTTTAGCACAGCAGGAGGGGGTGATCACAGACAAGCGCAGCAGCCTGTCCGCAGCCAATGTTGACAAGCTCACATTCATTAAAATGAACCAGGCAGGGATCCCACAGGACTTGTCTGTACCTTGTGCAGAATAGACATGTATACCGACCTCACCCAGCCATTGTTGTACTCCAGTGCACTTTCTCTATGTTTTATTTTTTATATTTCCCAATGTTTTGGGGTCTACCCAAATTTAAACAAAGAATAAAAAAAAATTTAAAAAAAATTAAAAAACCTCCTCCTCCTCCACCGCCGCTTCCACCTACACCGCCACATTTACCGCTTCCTCAACCTCCTACTCCATATGGACCTCCTCCTCCTAGATCAAGATTTTATTTATATTTTTTACGTATTTTATGTTATTTTAAGTCAGTTCCCTATGCACATTTGTTTGCAGAGCACTTGCCATGCTCTTAACCACATTTTGCTGCCTTTTGCAGCCCTCTAGCCCTTTCCATGACTTTTTTAGAGCCATTTTAATGCTCAAAAGTTTGGGTCCCCCTTGACTTCAATGGGGTTCGATTTTGGGGTCAAGTTCGGGTCCCGAACTTCCAGGTGTTCGCTCAACTCTGCTTACTACTAGTAAGTATTCCTATATAGCAGAAGTCTCATATATATATATTTATGGTCAGGGCTAGGACAACGTCGGCGTACGCAGAGAAACCTGCCCTGAACATAGTGGCTGAATTGTGCCGGAAGCCACGGGCGCGGGTACACCAGTGAGGGAAAAAGGGGGCATACCTGATGGAACCCTGAAAAAAGGGTCGGGAGGGAGGGGCGTGAGACTCGGGCGCCCGGCTGAACGGAGGGGAGGTGACTAAATAGTCAGACGCCCCTCCCACAAATGCAGGCTGGTAACAGCCTTACAACTTATGGTCAGGGCTAGGACAACGTCTGCGTACGCAGAGAAACCTGCCCTGAACATAGTGGCTGAATTGTGCCGGAAGCCACGGGCGCGGGTACACCAGTGAGGGAAAAAGGGGGCAAAAAAACAACCGGTAGGTACAACACATTATTTACAAATTACAAAGCCAGAGAACGAAAGGCATGGGATATCTCCGTTTGGGGATTGGGTATGTACCTGGTAAAGCAGGAGGATCGCCACCGCCCCATAGACCGGATGACGTGGGCCGGCACCCGATGACGGGAAGCAGCGGAGGCTGCCCCTATACGGAATGAGTGCCCTGAGATTACCTTGGGGTCATAGCCTAAACCCTGGGCGAGAGCACGGATATAAGCGATGAATTGCGAGGTTCTGAGAGGCTTGCCTGCATGCGGCAAGAGTGGACTGTCGGGCAATGAACCTTGGATGAGTGCTGTCAGTTGATGCAGCACTTGAACTGGGCACCAATTGTTCAAGGTCGGGTAGAACTTGATTTCAGAGGGAGGACCCGTCTGATTGGTTTTGGTGGAGGGTAGAAGCAGAGTGTAATGGTCCTGGCCCCAGGACAGATGTTGCTTCAGAGGATGGTTTTTCCGATTTGGACCAGCCAGAACCTCTCCGGGCCGGAGGAACCCATAAAAAGCGAGATACATAGCCGCTTTCAGAATCAGGCTAGTGGAGGGCCCAAAAGGATTACCATCCAATGACGAGGAAAGATCCCTGAACAACTGGCCGGAGACTGGCTGCCTATGGCTCACGGATCCCTTCCCTTCCTTTTGAATGCCCCGAAGGGTGGCTTTAATAGCTTGGATGGAAAAATAGGACCTGTGACGAGGATTGGCCAGCATAGCGTGATGTTGAAGTCCGGCCAAATAAAGTCTGATGGTACCATACGACAGGGAGAGATGCGAATGACAATAGGCCAGGAAGGCCATGATGTAGGAGATCTTGGAGTGTTGACCCCTCGGATGATTCCTAGAGAATTTATCAAACGCCCTTAGACCAGCCTGATAGTTCCTCGCCGTATTACGTGACAAGGATTTGGCGACCAGGCCCTTGGCCTCCTCTAAGAGCGAACCTAACCCAGAGTGAGGGTGCTGAATTGAGGCACCGGCGTGCCTGACCGATCCGCGTCGGGCATTTCCTGAAAGAAAATTGCAAAGTTAGCACGGGAAAGCGCGTCCGCAGCCCTATTCTTCTCGCCTGAGATGTGTAGCCAGCGCATGTGAAAATTATGGTGGAGGGATAACCACACTAATTTGCGTAATAACGCCATGATCCTGAGGGACTGGGCTCTGCCCTTGTTGACGATGTCCACCAAGGTCTGGCTATCCGTAACGAAAGTCACAGAAGAGTTAGACCAGAGGTGACCCCAGGCCTGAGCAGCCGCCACTATGGGATATAGTTCCAAAAGGGGGGAAGATTTTAGAGCTGCAGAGTCCGAGGCTAATTCTGGCGGCCATCCGGCAGCCAGCCACTGAGATCTGAAAATGGCAGCGAACCCGGAGGAACCGGCGGCGTCGGAGAAAACCATGGGGGAAGAGGAATCCCACTGCGGAACGAACAAGGAAATGCCGTTCCAGTTAGCGAGAAAACTGCTCCACATGTCGAGATCTGCAATGGCCTGGCTGTCCAAATGGACGACAGAATCTTGTTCCGGGGCCGAGGGCAGGAGACATAGCAACCTGGAAAGGAAGGCCCTACCTTGAGGCATGATTCTGGTGGCGAAATTAAGCATCCCCAGCAAGGATTGGAGCTCCGTCCTGGTCAGCGAGTGAGACTGGACTGCCCGGGAGATGGCTGAGCGAATCCTGAGCAACTTCTCGCTGGGGAGGCTAGCTTCCATTCTAACGGTATCAAGAATGATGCCCAGGAAGGTGACTGTAGTGGCCGGACCCTCAGTCTTGGCCGTGGCCACGGGAACCTGGAGTCGGGAAAAAATGTCCAGAAGTGAATGGGGAATGGAAGGGACCTGACTGGGCCTTTCAATGAGGAGAAAATCGTCCAGATAGTGAACGACCATGGATAAGCCACCGTGATGGTTGAGAATCCAATGCAAGGCTTTAGCAAGCTGTTCAAAAAGCCAGGGGCTGCTCTTGGAGCCAAAAGTAAGCCGGTTGGCAAAATAAAATTTACCTGCCCACTGGATGCCGTAGTATTTCCAAAGCTGCGGGTGTATTGGAAGCAGCTTAAAGGCATCGGCAATATCTACCTTGGCCAACCAAGCCCCGACACCTGCTTGAAGAATGTACTGGATGGCCTCGTCAACTGAGGAATATTGCATGGAATATTCCTCAGACGGAATGAGTGAATTAAGACTGGGGATGGAGGACATATGAGGCGCGGAGAGATCATAAATGAGACGTTTTTTATTTGAAGATGACTTCGTGACCAGACCGATAGGGTTGATGCGCCACGACCGGAATGGAATCTGAAGGAAAGGACCAATGACGAACCCTTTGTCGACCTCTGCCTGAATGAGAGTGGACACCGCCTCAGGGTCACTGGAGGCGGATAGCAGATTGGGGCCCAACCAGCAGCCCTGAGGGGGCGTGATAATGCCGGTGTGAAACCCGTCTCTGCACCCATCCAATAAGAAGGCGACAAAGGAACGATCAGGGTGGTCCTGCAGGAGTGCAGCCAGTAACTCCAAGTTGAGGTCGGCTAGTCAGGAGTCCCTGGCTGACTTCCTGGGACAGGAGGAACGAGGGTGGGCCCGAAAACAAAGGGAGCAGATGTGCAGTGCCCGGCACGCATTGAAAGCACAGCCCTTAGCATTAAAATTATTGCACACCTGGCTACTGCCAAGGTACACAATGGGCCTACCCAGTTTATCTAAAGATGAGGAAGACCTGGAGGACCCGGACGGACCTGGAGTGGGCGCCGACTGAGGATCTTGCACCGGATTAGGGCACCATTCCGTGGAATGAAAGATGGACTGGCAGATGGCACACAGGGGAGCCTTCAGACCTGCGAAGTGCCGGCAGAATAACTCCATGTCCAAGTCTGCCCAGTTGGACATGAACTGGAATTGATTCAGGGCTGCGGCGGCTTTGGCAGAAAACGAACGATGATAATCGTAAAATGCTGAGCCGCCGTACTTGTGCCCCAAATCCGCAATCCGGTACAAGTAAGTGTCTAATTCCTCCCTACGATTGGGATGGGCGGAGCATATTACATCCCTGTAGAGACTGAAGGCCAGGACAAACTCGGAAACCGACAGCTTCCTATTTAACCGAGCATCCTTGGCCTTCAAGACCAAAACCTCTCCGCAATTAATCACCCGGTTTTCGGAGATATCCTGGGAGGCAATCAAAATGGATGCTAAATTAACGTCCTTGCCTGCCAGGATATCCTTCTTAATATGCTCCGGAACGAAGTGGGAAGGAGCAATTTGGGGGGTGGCAGAGGGCCTACCTGCAACGTCCGGAGGAATGGCAGAAATGACTGCCGAACCTGGAGATTGCGGTGAGGCTGCTGGCCTGGATTCTAAA